>NC_039363.1:122489959-122664525 GCF_003573695.1 Papaver somniferum | reverse complement strand
CCCCCCCCCCCCCCTTCCCTCCAACCTTTACTAGATTCTTTTCATTCTATACTTAAAGAACCATCTGACCTTCCTCCAACCAAAAGCCATGACCACCATATTCCCTTACAACCAATGTCAGTTCCACTAAATCAGAGACCCTACAGAATACCTTACATCCAAAAGGATATAATGGAGAAGTTGGTTAAAGAGATGTTAGCTTCTGGTGTCATCAGGCCTAGCCACATGCCCTTTTCATCTCCAATCCTCTTAGTCAAGAAGAAATATGGAAGTTGGAGATTTTGTGTGGATTATAGAAGACTTAATGAGCTCACAATCAAGAATAAATATCCAATACCTGTCATTGATGATTTGCTTGATGAATTAAAAGGTGCCAAGGTGTTCACCAAGATAGACTTAAGGGTTGGGTATCATCAAATAAGGGTCTCTCCTGCTGACATTCACAAAACAGCCTTCAAGCACACCAAGGGCATTATGAATTCCTGGTCATGCCATTTGGTATTACAAATTCTCCAGTAAGTTTTCAAGCCTTAATGAATGATATATTTCACCCTTATTTAAGGATGTTCATACTGGTGTTCTTTGATGATATACTCATCTACAGTCCTGATATGGACACTCACATCCAACACTTAACTATTACCTTGGAACTACTCAAGAAGCATACTCTCTATGCTAAGCTCAGTAAGTACTCCTTTGGGCAACCAAAGATTGATTATCTAGGTCATATCATATCTGGAGAAGGAGTGGCAGCAGACCCAGAGAAAATTGCTTGCATGGTAAAGTGGCCAGTTCCTACTACACTAAGAAATCTCAGAGGATTCTTAGGACTTACAAGATACTATATGAAGTTTGTTAAGGATTATGGACTCATCTGCAAGCCATTAACTGAGTTGCTCAAGAAAAACAAATTTCAGTGGAGTGAGACAGCTGAATCAGCCTTTCAACAATTGAAGGAAGAAGTCACTACCACACCTGTGTTAGCCTTACCAGATTTCACCAAGCCATTTGAGGTAGCTACGGATGCTTGTGATGTGGGTGTTGGATCTGTCTTAATGCAAGAGAAGAGACCTATAGCCTTTTTCAGTAAAGGAATGGGGGAAAGATTCTTGGCCATGTCTACTTATGAAAAGGAGATGATGGCCATAGTGTTAGCTGTCTCAAAATGGAGGACCTATTTACTGGGTAGTAAATTCACTATTTATACTGACCATCAAAGTATTAAGTACTTTATGGATCAGAGAATACACTCAGTATTGCAACAAAAGTGGCTTTCCAAACTTTTAGACTATACTTATGAACTCAAGTACAAGAAAGGTGCTGATAATTTGGTAGTTGATGCACTATCTAGAGTCAAGATATATGGGGATAGTTCATGTCAGGCTCTGACTCAAGTGAAGAATTTACTTATCAACAAGGGGAAGAATTTACTTATCAACAAGGGGTCCTGAGGTATAAAAACAGAATATTTATGGGGCGGTCTGGTAATTTTAGGAAAACAGTACTAGATGCCTTACATTCATCTCCCATTGGAGGTCATTCAGGGGGGAAAGCAACTTATCAAAAGGATAAACTTTATTTTTATTGGGTTGGAATGAAAACGCATATCCTCACATATGTAAAGGAATGTGATGTGTGCCAACATCATAAGAATTTCAACACTGCACCAGCAGGTCTTCTTCAACCATTACTCATTCCTAATCAAGCTTGGGCACACATTTGTATGGACTTTATCACAGGGCTCCCAAAATATGAAGGAAAAGAAGTCATATTGGTTATAGTTGACAAATTCACTAAATACAATCACTTTATTCCACTTAGCCACCCTTATATAGTTGCTTCAGTGGCTACAAGATTCATAGATACAGTCTTTAAACTACATGGCATGCCTAAATCTATAGTTTCTGACAGGGACAATATCTTCATCAGTAATTTCTGGCAGGTACTATTTGATAGGTGGGAACTGCACTACATCTTAGCACTGCCTATCATCCCCAGACAGATGGGCAGAAAGAAAGAGTAAATGCTTGTTTGGAGTCTTACTTAAGGTGCATGACTAGTTCCAAACCTACCAGATGGGTTTCTTGGCTACCCTTAGCTGAATGGTGGTTCAACACTAATTATCACACTAGCTTGAAGTTAACTTCATTTGAAGCTTTGTATGGGTATGCTCCTCCTCAGTTTGGAGTCTTGTCATCTCAAGAAGGAATTCATGTTGTAGTTGAAGACTACCTGCATCAAAGGCATGAGATGAGTCAAGTTCTCAAGGAGGCATTGGAGTCTTCACAACATAGGATAAAGCAGCAAGCATACAAGAAGAGAACTGAGAGGTCCTTCAATGTAGGAGATTGGGTCTACTTAAGGCTGCAACCTTATAGGCAGTCAACTGTGCAGTTAAGGAGAAATCAAACCAATCATGAACCTAGTGTGTGAACTTAATAAGGTTATATATCTGAAGATGATTTCTGAACTTAAACTTAAAAAGACTAATGAATGCAGTTTGAAAACCGTGGCTATAAAAGTTCATGAACCGATTCAAGTGAATCAAATCATCTTTGCTTCAATTGTGTCATGTGTAGTACATAATATTTCCTTGTAATTGAACAACTCTCGAACTAGTTCATTTGAGTCATTTGAACTAGTTATGGTGAAGAAGAATATGGTTGGTATGAAATGCTCATATGGCTAACCTTTTGGTTAAATATTGTTGAACCAACAATGTACACGTTTGGGTACGGTTAAATAACATAGAAGCGTGCATTTCATTTGTGTATAACAAGATAAGTTTTCGATCTAACGATTGAGAAATATTAGCTTGAATCTAAATCAGGTTTTCATCTAACGGTGGATATTGTTTGCTTTGTGACCAAGGAGAAACCTTGATTTGAAAGACTATACAAGGGGACATCTAGCAACTCTGCAAAACTAATCCCCACACCTTACTTGTGATACTAGTTTGCGTGCTAGAGTCGGTTCTCCTTTAACCGTTGGTTTTCTTCTTATAAAACCATGTTAACGACTTAAAGACTTCATTGGGATTGTGAAGCCAGGAAGATACTACTTTTATCATAGTTGTGTGATCTGATCTTGCATCATCTATCGTACGAGTACAATCAGATTGATTGGCTTGATATTGATATCTCTGATAGGCAAGATATAAAAAGTAATCACAAACATCTTCATATCATTGTTTGTGATTCCGCAATATCTTGTTTCGCTACCATACGATTAAGATTGTTGTGAGGTGATAGATTTATCTAGGCTGTTCTCCGCGAATATAAGACCGGATTATCAATTGGTTCATGCTCACCTTTATTATTATCAAAAGACGGAACAAAAACTTTAGGGTTTTTCTGTGGGAGACAGATTGATTCTTTGATAGACTTGTCTGTGTGAGACAGATTTGTTTATTGTCAAAGCTTGTGATTTTAGGCCGTAGCAACTCTTAGTTGTGGGTGAGATCATCTAAGGGAATCAAGTGCGCAGTATCCTGCTGGGATCAGAGGCGTATGAGCATAACTGTACCTTGGATCAGTGGGAGATTGATTGGGGTTCAACTACAGTCCAGTCCGAAGTTAGATTGGAGTAGGCTAGTGTCTGTAGCGGCTTAATACAGTGTGTGTTCAATCTGGACTAGGCCCCGGGGTTTTTCTGCATTTGCGGTTTCCTCGTTAACAAAATTTCTGGTGTCTGTGTTATTTCAATTTCCGCATTATATTGTTTTATCTTTATAATTGAAATAATACAAGTTGTGCGTTAGATCATCAATTAGAGTAATCCAACCTTTGGTTGTTGATTGTCATTGATTGATCATTGGATATTGGTCTTTGGTACTATCCGAGTTATTCATTGCATTTGATTAGAACTCGCAGTTCCTGTTTGAGTAAATCAAATCAAGAAGAGAGATATAAACTCGTTGATATACTTTTAATTGATTGAGTCTTGTTGATTCTCTTAAAAGTATATTTGAGTTAGTCCATACAGATTGCTAAGCGAAATATTGGGTGGTGTTGTTAGACCCCCGCTTTTTCAATTGGTATCAGAGCAGGCAAACACGTTCAAGACCTTACAAGTCTGTGTTTGTAGCGATCTGACTCTATGAACAGAGGTGTTATCTCTATTAACGTACCACCAGTCTTCCATGGCTCTAATTACTTATGGTGGAAAATTGTTATGTGAGCTTTTCTTCAAGCGCGTGATTTCCAATCATGGGTATATGTTGTTAATGGCTATGATGCTCCCGTTGTGACAGTTGGAGATGTAAACGTTCCCAAGAATATTGGTGAATATAATCCTGCCGAGATACTTGATGCAAAGCAAAATTCTGACGGTTTGAATGCCATCATACATGCCATTACCCCAAATCTTCAGCACCATGTGTCAAATTGCACTAGGTCTAAAGATGCTTGGGATATCTTAGAAACCATATTTGAAGGTAACTCCAGTGAAAAGGAAGCTAGGCTTCAAAACCTTAATTCCGATTGAGAGAACCTTTGTATGGCATATGAAGATACATTTGATGAGTTTAATCACAAAGTGTCTGAAATTGTTAATGCATCTTTTGCATTGGGTAAGATTATTCCTGAAAAGGACATTGTGATGAAAATTCTCAGATCGCTGCCATCTAGATATGAGTCTAAGAAGCATGCCATCGTTGAGGGAACTAACCTTGATAATCTTTCCAGAAATACATTGGTTGGAAAGATAAAGATATTTGATCATGAGCATACATCCAAAATCGGAAAGGATGTTGCCTTTAAAGCACAGAAGAACACTAAGTTACTTGATAAAAGTAAAAGTGTTTATGTCTCTGAGGATGATCAGTCTGAGGGTGATTTTTCGGATGAAGACCTTGACAAATAAGTCTCCTTGATCACAAGACAGTTTAAGGATCTTCTATTGAAGAGAAGTAAACGGTTTTCAAGAGACAAACCTAGGTCGTCAGATAAACCTCACAATCGCGTCCCTCCTAAAAACAGAGATGCTGACGAGGCTGATGACGAGGACATGCCACAATGCTTTAAGTGTAAAGGTTTTGGTTATTTTTCAAACGAGTGCCGAAATCGTAGAAAATACACTGGGAACAAAGGTCTTGCTGTAACACTTGATGAGATGTCTGAGATCTATGATTCTGATGAAGATAGGAAATCAAGTGTTGGTCTTCTATGTGAAAACATTGATTTTGATAAGTATAGCAATACATATATCAATCTTGATGGTTTCGGTGAAGATGAGAATCCAATCAAGCTGGAAGAATCAATTGACCCATCCTTTGGGAACTCTGTTTGTAATATTTCACGATCTACTATATGTCTGGCTGCTTTCACACCACAGATGCATGAATACTATCCAAGTTTGACGTGCTCGTTTTGTTCACAGAAGGGTTATGAACTATCAAGATGTTACAAGTACAAACATCAAGTGAGGCACGCCAACAAACTTCAACGAAGAGCTAATCGATTGGCAAGAAAGCCTAAACTTGCTCAGAAGACTGCTGAGGTATATAGGATTTTATCTTCGTCTAAGAAGTTGGTTTCCAAAGACAAAATAAGACCATTAGAGAAGAAAGTATGGTCAAATCGCTTTGATAGACAGAAGTCTGAGGATTCCTCTCTAGAGGAAAATGGTGGACAAATTGTTGTTCACCACAACACAAATTGATTGTGTTGTTAGGTAAATCTTGTCTCATGTGCCTGATCAAAAGAGACAAGGTTGTGTACCAATCAGTCTTTAGGAAAAGTTTTTCTTCTTCTTTTCTTAGTTGTTTATCTATCAAAATAAAAGAAAGGGTTATTATCGACAATTCTACTCTTTATAGGGTTTAGAGTTGGGCGTCCACGAACCTGTTTAAAGGTTGCGAACCCTACATTCCTTTTTCCTCTCTGATATCTTTTATATCTTAAGACTGCTTGATGAGATTGTGAATTCCACTCACAAAAACCAGTTGCTTATAACTGTTTTCTAAGAATCATGTCTTTGGATGGAAAAGATGTCAATATGATTGTTAATCCATCAATCAAGGAAAAAGATAAATCTCCAGTAACTCCTTCCTTGAAAAGAAAGAGCAGGAATACAAGAAAGCCAAGGGCTGTCCCTTCTAACTCTCAGAAGTTTTCCGATGTTCTTGATGAGTTGAAGGTAGTAAGAAAGGAGATTAGTGAAATAAAGGCTTGCGTTTTAAGATCATTGGAAATTCAGAAGGCCCTGGTTCGACATCATCATCCAAGACGGTTTGTTGGTATTGACTCCTTCCTCCACGAACCTTATATTCCAATGGCTGTTGACGACAAAGAGTTCGGGAATGATAAGGAATTTCTCAAAGATATTGTTGCCTAGTATGTCTTCTTTTTGGTTTAGTTGGAAGAATAACTAGTGCCTTGAATAGCAATGATTGTGACTACACATAACTATTATTTTTCATGTTCTTGTTTTTTTAGGTTTATTGGTATCAAATTCTAAAAATATTTGGAGGATGATATTTTTGCACTATTAATCTTTATGATTTATTATATTGCAATGGGCTATGGGATATTGGTGTTTACGTCCGTGAACTATATTTGTCCCATACTTTGTCAAAAGTAAAGTCGTTTGTGTTCGGTATTCACGTACTGGTAAAAGAATGAATGGACTTTTAACAAATACAAAAGTTAAGCCTATATTGTCAATTCTTTGAAGGAAGATAGGTTAAAATCCTTTCTGTTCAAGGATTATGTCTATTAAATATCGTTATGCAAATAGTGATGGAAGATAGAATGAATCCTTGTGTATTCCACAATATTGATCTTCACTGATCCATATTTTATGTAATACTGTGAGGTTCTGTAATGTGTCTTACGTTGAGCAAGATACAACCAAGTCGACTAATTTTTGATTAGCTTTGTTGGTTGTTCCGTAAGGTACTTTATGTTGAGCATTTTTGAACTAAATTAATCATCTTGTTTGGTTATTTAGTTATTGCTCCATAAGTCTTTTTATGTCGAGCAAAACAAATGACAATTAAATTGATTACTTTTGTAATTAGTTTGGTTGTATATTCCAATTAGATTAATTATGGGTTCTCTTGTAATAAATCTAGTTGAGTATTTTCATACTCCGTAAGATTCCTCTTATGTTGAGTATATGAACGACTATCCTATTCATTTTCTAATGGTTATGTTAGTTGTATGCTCCGTAAGTTCTCTTATGTCGAGCATAATCAATTAAGTTGATCACTTTTTGTGTTTAATTTGATTGCGTATTCCGATTAAATTAGTCATGGGTTTACTTATGATTAATTTGATTGAGTTTTTGGATATAAAAATCATTCTTATGGTTTTGGTGTCCAATAAAAAATCCTTCGTTTCTTTCGAAATTAAGGTCGCTCTTGTTGTTCCCTTGGGAATGACATCAAATGGGGGAGAGTTCTTTTGAACTTGTGCTTAATGGTCATATCTTGAGGGGTGTGTGGATGTGGAGTTTTAGAGGAATTATCTTGTATCTTTAAACTCCTTGATGAATGATATTAGCTTCGGCAATATGATTGCATCTAAATTATATGGTATGTATTTTTTTTCTTTTAGTCATGAAATGTCTCTTACGGAAACTTCATTATGGTCCCGTCCTTGTACCTTTGCCAATTTTATGGACAAAAAGGGGGAGAATTAATATGTAGTTCACACTACAAATACATATGGTTTTCGGATCATTGTGTAAGGAGGAGTGGTTTCCATGTGAGATGGAGTATTGACTAAGGGGGAGTGATACATATCACCATAGTATTATTGTTGAAGTTGTGATACAATTGGACTTTGACACTGTGTAATAATACTATGACATTGTATAAAAATGATTGAGACCGATGCTTTCTCATTGTTATAGCTAAGGATCTTCAACAACGGTGATGCTAAACTTACAACCTTTGGGATCATTGGAGTACTTGGAAGTGACGAAGATTTCGAGGAATGTTGAAGATTAGACATGTGGAATAGGAGCTACTAAAGTTTCTTTATCTTTTTTGTATTCCATATGTATTGATAGTTTTGTCACTAAAATTGACAATGGGGGAGATTGTTAGAGCAGTTCTCGGTCGAACTCGCATGCGTTGCTATCTCAAGCATGTTTGTCAATGTTAGTGATCAAAACTATAAGTCTTGATTTCTAGTCTATTATAGCTAACTCTCGTACTAGGATAGAAAGTGTAGTTGGGCTCAAGGACTTCATGGCGATTCATCATACAAGAAGAAGAACTACTCAAGGAACCGGTGGAACTTCTCGACAAAAAGGTATGTGAAGACTTGAACTTATCTGTCACTCAAAAGTCTATCTACTCTATCTCCTAATCTTTGAGACAAAAAGTCGTATGCTATATATATAGACTTAGATTATATACATTTGGTATTTCGAGCCGAGTATACCTCGTCTATCTATATCTCGAAATATGTGTTGGTAAGCGTTTATCTTCGACCATGTTTATCTTTACCTAGTGACGAAAGTCATGATATGTTTCAATCACTTTGAAAATTGCTTTGACGAGAAATGGTGTAACAACTGTATAACGTCCTCTAAGAATGTTTCAATGATTGGAATGAGATTTTAGATTACATAACCAATGATGGACATAAGTATTATTGTGGAAACACATATGTGCATAAGTCATATCCCTTGAACCAAAGTTTGCGAACATTGTTGATCAAGAGAAACCGGAAGAATGGCTTGTTCCGCGAACTACCGTACTTCTCATCCCGAGAGATTCTGCTGGAGTTGACAAACTAGTTGCGTGAGTACCAGTCCGCGAACCCAGTCCGTGAACCGGCGAAAAGTCTTTGCCGAGATTTTCTGCTGGAGTTTGTAAACTTTGTCCGGTTGCTTAAGTCCGCGAACCTAGTGTGCGAACTTAATAAGGTTATATATCTGAAGATGATTTCTGAACTTAAACTTAAAAAGACTAAGGAATGCAGTTTGCAAACCGTGGCTATAAAAGTTCATGAACCGATTCAAGTGAATCAAATCATCTTTGCTTCAATTATGTCTTGTGTAGTACATAAGATTTCCTTTCAATTGAACAACTCTCTAACTAGTTCATTTGAGTCATTTGAACTAGTTATGGTGAAGAAGAATATGGTTGGTATGAAATGCTCATATGGCTAACCTTTTGGTTAACTATTGTTGAACCAACAATGTACACATTTGGGTACGGTTAAAAAACCTAGAAGCGTGCATTTCATTTGTGTATAACAAGCTAAGTTTTCGATCTAACGGTTGAGAAATATTAGCTTGAATCTAAATCAGGTTTTCATCTAACGGTGGATATTGTTTGCTTTGTGACAAAGGAGAACCCCTGATTTGAAAGACTATACAAGGGGACATCTAACAACTCTGCAAAACTAATCCCCACACCTTACTTGTGATACTAGTTTGCGTGCTAGAGTCGGTTCTCCTTTAACCGTTGGTTTTCTTCTTCTAAAACCAGGTTAACGACTTAAAGACTTCATTGGGATTGTGAATCCAGGCAGATACTACTTTTATCGTAGTTGTGTGATCTGATCTTGCATCTTCTATTGTACGAGTACAATTAGATTGATTGGCTTGATATTGATATCTCTGATAGGCAAGATACAAAAAGTAATCACAAACATCTTCGTCTCATTGTTTGTGATTCCGCAATATCTTGTTTCGCTACCATACGATTAAGATTGTTGTGAGGAGATTGATTTATCTAGGCTGTTCTTCGCGAATATAAGACCGGATTATCAATTGGTTCATGTTCACCTTTATTATTATCAAAATACGGAACAAAAACTTTAGGGTTTTTCTGTGGGAGACAGATTGATCCTTTGATAGACTTGTCTGTGTGAGACAGATTTGTTTATTGTCAAAGCCTGTGATTTTGGGTCATAGCAACTCTTAGTTGTGGGTGAGATCATCTAAGGGAATCAAGTGCGCAGTATCCTGCTGGGATCAGAGGCGTAGGAGCATAACTGTACCTTGGATCAGTGGGAGATTGATTGGGGTTCAACTACAGTCCATTCCGAAGTTAGCTTGGAGTAGGCTAGTGTCTGTAGCGGCTTAATACAGTGTGTGTTCAATCTGGACTAGGTCCCGGGGTTTTTCTGCATTTGCGGTTTCCTCGTTAACAAAATTTTTGGTGTCTGTGTTATTTCAATTTCCGCATTATATTGTTTTATCTTTATAATTGAAATAATACAGGTTGTGCGTTAGATCATCAATTAGAGTAATCCAACCTTTGGTTGTTGATTGTCATTGATTGATCCTTGGATATTGGTCTTTGGTACTATCCGAGTTATTCATTGCATTTGATTAGAACTCGCAGTTCCTGTTTGAGTAAATCAAATCAAGAAGAGAGATATAAACTCGTTGATATACTTTTAATTGATTGAGTCTTGTTGATTCTCTTAAAAGTATATTCGAGTTAGTCCATACAGATTGCTAAGAGAAATATTGGGTGGTGTTGTTAGACCCCCTCTTTTTCAAGTTGATCCCCAATCAATCTCACACTGATTCAAGGTACAGTTGCACTCCTTACATCTCTGATCCCAACAGGATGATACGCACTTGATTCCCTTAGCTGATCTCACCCACAACTAAGATTTCCTACTAGTCAAAGTCGAAGACTTTAATAAACAAATCTGTATCACATAAAAAAGTCTACGATAATAGATAAATCTGTCTCCCACAGATAAACCTACGAGTTTTTTTCCGTCTTTTGATAAAATCAAGGTGAACAGGAACCAATTGATAACCAGGACTTATATTCCCAAAGAACATCTTAGAATTATCAATCACCTCACAATAATCTTAATCGACTAGCGAAACAAGATATTGCGGAATCACAAACGATGAGAAGAATATGTTTGTGACTTATTTTATCTTGCCTATCGGAGATATAATCTCAAGCCAATCTTACAATTGTACTCTTACGATATAAACAGCAAGATCAGATCACTAAATTACAATGGAAGTAGTTCGGTCTGGATTCACAATCCCAATGAATTCTTTAAGTCGTTAACCTACAGGGTCTCGAGAAGAAACCTAAGGTTAAAGGAGAATCGACTCTAGCTTAACACATCTAGTACATACAGGAGGTGTGGGGATTAGGTTTCCCAGTTGCTAGAGTTCTTCCTTATATAGTTTTCAAATAAGGGTTTGCAATCAATATAAGCTCAGTTACAAAGCATTCAATATTCACCGTTAGATGAAAACCTGATTAGATTCAAGATAATATCTTTCAACCATTATATCGAATCTTAGCTTGTTATACAAATGAAATGTATTCATTTAGGTTTGAGTAACCATACCTAAACGTGTACACTTAGTTGGTTCAACAACAGTTAACCAATGGTTAGCCATATGAGCACTTTCATATCAACCATATTCATCTTGATCACAACTAGTTCAAATGACTTCAAGAGAACTAGTTGGAGACTTGTTCCATTGCTTACGTCTTTATGAATAGACATAGTTGAAACAAAATCGATTTGACTCATTTGACCAATTCATGAACATTATAGCCACGGTTTGCAAAGATGCATTCCTTATAATTTATATGTTTTTATGTTCATGAACCACCGATTTGAGAAAATAACCAGCGCAAGTATGCGTACGGTTATGCGTACTTAATCAACCAGATTCGAGTTGGTTTTGGTTTCTAAACTCAACAGAAAATTTCGGGTAGAAAAGTTCCGCCAGTATGCGTACGGGTACACATACTTAACCTGTCTCCTTCACCAATTCCATATACACACATATGCATACACTTGGTTCCCGTTTTTTTGGATTTATACACTAATGTGCGAACACACTATATATGCTTATATCCAAAGATGGTTACATAATCTCAACTCTTCATTTCAATCATTGAAACATTCTTAGAGGATGTGATATAGTTGTTATTCACAAACTATTTTTCACCAAAGCGATTTTCAAGATATTGAAATGTCATCATGACATTCGTCACGAGTAAGGATGAACTTGGCTAAAGTGAAAGCTTACCAACACATATTTCGAGAAATATATAGGCGAGATAAACTCGGCTGGAAATAGCAAATGTGTATAATTGAAATCTATATACTTATACGACTTTTGTCTCAAGAGTAGGAGATAGAGTAGATAGACTTTTGAGTGATAGATAAGTTCAAGTCTCCACATACCTTTTAGCCGGATGAAGTTCCACTGGTTCCTTGATTAGTTCTTCATCTTCTTAAGATAATCGTCGTGGAGTCTGGAGCTCAACTACACTTACCTATCCTAGTCCGAGACTTAGATATAAGTAGACTAGGAATCAAGACATATAGTTTTGACAACTAAATTTGACAAACAAGCTTGAGATAGCGACGCTTGCGAGTTCGATCGAGCAGTGCTCTAACACCAAACATTTTCAAAACTAAACCTAGTTAAAGTGTAATCCAGACAGATCCAACTTATTTTGTCAAAAGCTTTTTCTAAATCAACTTTCACCACGAAACCTGCTATCTTATCTCTTTCTGTAGCATCTACCAATTCTGAAGCAATTAGAATTCCTTCAGTAATCTTCCTATTATCTACAAATGCACCTTGAAATTCTGAGATGATAGAAGGCAACACCATCTTCAATCTGTCAGCCAGCAATTTAGAGACAATTTTATGGATTCCACCAATAAGACTGATGGGTCTAAAATTATGCATACTAACTGCACCTTCATATTTTGGAATAAGAATTATGTTGGTGCAGTTGAGCCTCCAATCTAGTTTCTTTGTATGCTGAAATTCACCCACAACTGCCATTAATTCTGGTTTAATGATGTCCCAAACTGCCTTAAAAAATTCCATTGTAAATCCATCAGGACCCAGGGATTTGTTGGTCCCAAAACTCTAAATTACCTGTTTAACTTCATCTTCCAAAAATGGTTTCTCTAGCATAATCCTGTGTTGCGCACTTAAACTTGGAAGCTCAATGTTATAAAAATAAGGTTTAGCACTGACTTCTTCTGAAAATAAATTCTCGTGAAAAGCTTTGGCTTCTGTATTGATTAAGTCTTTATCATGGCACATAACATCATTTATTAGAAAAGAGTTAATAGAATTCACCTTGTGATTGTAGTTTGCATTTTGGTAAAAAAAAATTGAGTTTCTTTCACCATCAGCTAACCACTGGCCCTTTGACCTTGCAAACCATTTTCTTGCAAAATTGAGAGAAGTCTTCTTATGGTTAATTCTTGTTGTATCTCTAGCTGCATAATCCTCTTCATCAAGAATATTCATTTCTTCTAAGCTATCATAAACATCAACAAGAGTTTCCAGCTTATCTACCTCAGCTTGTAAAGACCCAAAAGTATCTCTACCTCACTTTTTTTTATAAAGAATTCCAGCTCTTGTATTTTTTTTTTGCCAAAATATAACTAGGACTCCTAGTGAAAGTAAGATTTTCCCATCAGATTTTCATTTGAACTAAGAAGTCTGGATGTGTAAGATAATAATTCTCAAACCTGAAAGGTGGCTTAAAAACATTACCTATATTACAATTCAAAAGAATTTGAGCATGATCTGAAATAGGCCTCTTAAGCCTAAATTGCACCAAAGAAATACATCTCTCTTCCCATTCTGCAGAAAAAACAAATCTAACAAACCTAACCAGAGTTGGTGGATTTTGAGAATTAGTCCATGTATAAAATCCTCCTGACATTGGAATGTCAATTAGATTGTTTTTGTTGATGAATTTCTGGAAAAAAATTCCATTTCTTCTACAGCCTCCTGTGCGATTCCTTTCAGATTGATGAAGAATGGCATCCAATCACCACCAATCAGCCATGGATCAGTAAAAAGAATACGAATATCCTGCAATTCTTGCCAACATTGATCATAATCAGCCGGATCTGTAGCCCCATAAACAGATGTAAAATTCCATGTAAAATTGTCATTAACATTTCGAAATTTTAAAGAAACAAAAAATGCGCCAATAAGGTTATTTTCCATTTCTAAAACTGCCCTATTACACATGACCAGAATTCCTCCCGAACGTCCTTCTGAAGGAAGATAAATGAAGTCACAACCATTATTGCCCCAAAGACACCTAATCATAGATTCATTAATAACCTCCTTTTTTTGTTTCTTGAATTGTTGCAATTGTTGCATTGTTTTTTCCTCACTGCATTACGAATAGCTGTCGTTTTTAGATCATCCCCCAGTGCTCGAATATTCCAAGATATAATTTTATGATCCATCACAAACAGCACAATCCCGTGACATTACCTTAGAAGATTCTGAGCTAGGAGAAAGATCTAAAAGAAGAATATTTTCATTATCCATACTCACTGTCCCACGAGCTTCCTCTACAACCCAATCTTCATCCGCTGAATCGTCATCGAATTTATCCAAACCATCGAACTGAACAACATCAACTTGGTTACTCATCTCATTGTTCTTCAAATGGACCAACATATTTTTGCATATTTCTCTTGAATCAAGATCTTCACGGTCAATACCCAAATTCTTACTGAAACCTAGTTGGTAATCAACCAAATTGTTGATCTCATCCTCTTGAGAACCAGGAGAGATAGAGTTTGAAATTTTGAACGTGAGTGTCAGTAGCCGTTGGCGCCTAGTATGATTTCTCCAATGACTTATGATAAGAATTCAAAGGTTGTGATGATGATCCGTCAAAATTTGTTTTTGAACTCGAGAATGCATCCATCGGATGCGAGTTTATTGGACCATTCAAATCCGGGTCAAATACCCCACCCGAAAATTTATTGTCCAAAGAACCTGCGAATCTCGATGAAGTATCCAACGTACGACTGAGTTTTGCTATTTCCAAAATATTATGCCCTCACCAAGCTAATAATGGTGGTGGTGTAAGCACTTCAACTCAAGATGCAATAAATGTAAAGATTTTCAAATCACAATGGTTTTAAGACAGAACTTGCCAAGAACTGTGTCTAGGAAAGTTCAATAACATAAATGTAAAGATTTGCAAATCATTTTTTGTCTAATAGATTATTTCATTCAGAATAAAAAAAAAAAAAGTTTAATAAGACACGAACTTGCATTCAACGCGACCTTACCTGTATAAGTTTTAGAAACACAAACACCATCACTATTATCAATCTTTATCAGTCACCAAATGAATCAAGAAACTCCAAAACATGTTCGACAAATCTCAAAATGCATCATCAAACCACACAAAATTTCAGAAGAATCAAAACAACCAACCTATTTGACTCCATGGGATCTATCCCTTGTAAATTTAAATTACATTCAAAAGGGTCTTCTCTTTCGGAAACCATCACCTTCATTCCAAGATCCAAACCCAACCATTACCTTCATTGATCAACTTAAACATTCTCTGTCTATGACATTGACTCATTTCTACCCACTTTCAGGTCGTATGGTCACAAAACAGCAAGACAATCCACCGCTTTATGGAATCTATGTAGACTGCAGCGATGACTCTGTAGGAGCTGACTTCATTCATGCTGCTGCAGATATAACCATGTTGGATATTCTTACCCCAATCGATGTACCCCTAATCGTCCAATCATTTTTTGCTCTTGACGGAGCCATTTGCCATGACGGACACACCGAGCCTTTGCTAGTGGTACAGGCGACGGAGTTACTAGATGGCATTTTTGTGGGCTGCACTTTTAACCATGTTATAGGTGATGGAACTGCTTATTGGAAATTCTTCAATGCGTTTGCAGAAATCTGTCGGAAAATAAGAAAAGCTAGCAAACAAGCAGGTGATCAACAGATTGAGTTTAATATTTCTTGTCCACCTATAATTAGACGCTGGTTTATGGAAGATGACATAGATCCATCCCTCATCAGCCTTCCATTCTCTCACCATAGAGAATTCGTCGTATACCGGTATGAGCGACCTTTTCTCAGGGAAAGAATGTTCCATTTCACTGAAGAATCATTGGCGAAACTCAAAGCTATAGCCAATGAAGAATGTAGCACAAAACACACTCCTCAGATCTCTTCTTTTCAAGCCTTAACTGCTTTTGTATGGAGGTCAATAACACGGTCACGCCATTTAACTTCCAATCAAAAAACAAGCTGCAGGTTAGCAATTGACGATAGGTTGAGATTGAACCCACCTCTCTCTGATAACTACTTTGGCAATTGGATTCAATCAGTTTGTGGGACTACAACTGTTGGTGAGCTGTTAGAGCATGGTATTGGATGGGCAGCATTGATTGTGCACAAGATTATAAAGGAACACACCGATGAGAAGATCCGAGGATCGAGAGAGAAATGGATGAAAAAACCACATATATACCGGACGGGGCCAATTTTTAATGCGCCTATAGTGCATATGGGAAGTTCACCTAGGTTTGACGTTTACGGTTGTGATTTTGGGCTGGGAACACCAGTGGCTGCACGTAGCGGATTCGCTAATAAATCCGATGGGAAGGTTACATCATACCGTGGTCTAACGGGAATCGGGAGCGTGATGCTTGAGATTTGTCTTCCACCAGAATCAATGAGTGCACTTGAATCTGACCAAGAATTTATGGATGCTGTGTCGCCTCATGAAATTCATCTTGCCTATGTTTGATTAGCTTTGGCAGTGCAGTCACTGCTGAGTTCAGTCCAAGTCAACAGGATGATAAAAACAAGCAGCCAGCAATAAATAAATAGAAATTCCCATGAGAATTTATTCACATTATGTCACCGATTACGTTTGATTAGATGTTGAAGTTGTAGTCTTCTGTTGATTTGTTTTTTTTGTTTGTGTTTTGTGATGGAAGATGTTAAACTACTATTTGTATTTTGCTTGTTCATAGAAGTTGAGAACAAAAACTACTTCTGAAACTAACAGCCACCTCTAATAGATTTGTAAAGGTTGTGTAGGAGAAAATAAGAGTTGGTGAAGTTAGTGGTGCCAAGAACCTACCAGGAAAATGGCCTATGTCTACTACATTGGACATTCAAAATAAAAAGAAAATTAGTCAGAAGACGTAACTTGCACTGCATGACCTTTCCTGATTCTTGCATTTTCTATATAAGTTTAGAAGCATAAGCCTCATTTTAATATCCTTCCCTAACAATCAATATACCCTTCTTCAATCTCCACAAATAAATTCATTATTATCTTATCCGAATTAATTTATCAGTCACCAAATGAATCCAGATACTACTGAAGTTGTTCGACAAATCTCAAAATGCACCATCAAATCACACCAAGTCATGGAAGAATCAAAACAACCAACCTATTTGACTCCATATGATCTATCCTTCTTCAATTTTCAGTACATCCAAAAGGGTCTTCTCTTTCGGAAACCTTTACCTTCACCAGAAGATCCAAACCCAACCATAACTTTCATCAATCAACTTAAACAATCTCTATCTATGACATTAACTCATTACTACCCTCTTGCAGGTCGTATGGTGACAAAAAAGCAAGACAATCCACCATTTTATGGAATTTATGTAGACTCCAGCAATGACTCTGTAGGAGCTGAGTTCATTCATGCTGCTGTAGACATAACAATGATGGATATTCTTACCCCAACCGATGTGCCACTAATCGTCCAATCATTTTTTGCTCTTGATGGAGCTATTTGCCATGACGGACACACCGAGCCTTTGTTGGTGGTACAGGTGACAGAGTTATTGGACGGCATTTTTGTGGGATGCACTTTTAACCATGTTGTAGGTGATGGGACTTCTTACTGGAAATTCTTTCATGCATTTGCAGAAATCACTAGGAACCTAAGAAAAGCAGGTATACATGACGGCAGTATTTCTCGTCCACCTATTACTAAACGCTGGTTTATGGAAAATGACATAGATCCAGCCCTCATCAGCCTTCCATTCTCTCACCATAAAGAATTCATCGAAGACCGATATGAACGACCACTTCTCAGGGAAAGAATGTTCCATTTCACTGAAGAATCATTGGCGAAACTCAAAGCTATAGCCAATGAAGAATGTAGCACAAAGAATGTTCAAATCTCTTCTTTTCAAGCCTTATGTGCTCTTGTATGGAGGTCAATAACACGGACACGCCATTTTAATTCTGATAGAATAACAAGCTGCAGGCTACCAATTGATGATAGGTTGAGATTGAACCCACCTCTTTCTGGAAACTACTTTGGTAATTGCGTTCAATCAGTTTCTGGGACTACAACTGTTGGGGAGCTAGTGCAGCATGGTAATGGATGGGCGGCATTGCTTTTGCACGAGGCTATAAAGGAACATACCGATGAGAAGATCCGAGGATTGAGAGAGGAGTGGATGAAGAAACCACGTATAAACCAGACTAGGCCGATTTTTGATCCGGCTAATGTAATGATGGGAAGTTCACCTAGATTTGACGCTTATGGTTGTGATTTTGGGTTGGGAACGGCAGTGGCTGCACGTTGCGGATTTAATAATAAATTTGACGGGAAGGTGACATCACACCGTGGTCTAACAGGGATAGGAAGCGTGCTGCTCGAGGTTTGTCTTCCACCTGAATCAATGAGTGCACTTGAATCTGATGAAGAATTCATGGGCGCTGTATCTCCTCATGAAATTCATTGGCAACACCTTCCATGTGTTTGATTAGCTTAGGTAGTGGTGCCACTGGGTTTCAGTCAAAGGCACCTGGATGAATAAAAACAAACAGAAATAAAGAAATAGAAATTCGAATGAGCATCATTCGCATTATGTAAGCGAGTACGTTTTCATTAAGATTTTTAGCTTTTGAAGTTACTTTCTGTGATTTGTGTTTTAAATTTTGTAATCGAAGAAGTTAAACAGGCATCACCAACCAACCACCATAGACTGGGTATTGTGTTTTCATTGTTTAATTGATCAAAGACTTATTGCCAGAATAGTATGCCGTCAGAAAAGTTCACATGTTTGTACATGACAAAATGGGACAATGGAGCAATGTATACAAGTAATCCCAGGTTACTTGCATAGTCTGGAGAGAGACCAATAGGTATTTAATGAATGAAAGGATGCATACAAAAAGTAAAATGCTAACTAGGCTAATCAAAGTTGCAGTACATTCATACCATACGTATTAAAGCTAGCTAGCTAAAACATTTTTTACATCACCGGAACAATGATAAGAAAAGAATTATATCCCTTCAAATTTATAATCATCCAAAAGAAGCCGTTTAATGATAAGAAATACAATCGGAAAAGACATGTCAGGAAACAGTTTTGATTATTTGACTGGTATCTTGACTGCAATAAATTCGAGCAACCCATACGAAATGTGGTTAAAACTAAAGGGGGCTGTAATAGCTTTGCAACCAATGTTGGGTCCAATTTCCAACCAACGGAAAGGAAATTGGTCCAGACTCCACTCTCCAGAGTGACAATGAGATAAACCGTAAATAGCATTTTCAAGATTTTCATAGTTCCAAATATACAAGAGTCTAACTTCTCTTTCCCAGTACTCTCCCACGACTATATGTTTTAAGCAAGACTTCAAAATGAGAACTAAAACTAGTTCTAAAACCTTCCTAAAGCAAAGCCCCTCTTCTGAATATTTACAAGCAACACTGTGGAGCTTATTTCACAGTGGTAGGCAATTGACAAAAGAACTGTCCCTGCTACAAGAAAACAAAAGAACAAAACAGCTCACCTTTGATTTTTACAATACTTCCCTGATGACATTAGAGTCCTTGAGAATCTGCTAGCCATCTCACCAACTTACCAATCTCATTTTCGCTCTCCGTTGCTGGTTCACCAAAATTTCGCATCCCCAAACCAGAATAACAGTCATCTCTGATAGAAATGTGAAGGTTGGTGATCCAACCAAGAAATCTTTTGGCACAGGAAAAAAGTACAACTA
The DNA here is from genome assembly GCF_003573695.1 of Papaver somniferum. Taxonomy (NCBI): domain Eukaryota; kingdom Viridiplantae; phylum Streptophyta; class Magnoliopsida; order Ranunculales; family Papaveraceae; genus Papaver; species Papaver somniferum. The sequence continues at coordinate 122,644,757 of NC_039363.1, read as the reverse complement.
CGGTCACTCAGGCTACCCAAGTAAACCGATAAACAGTTGAGTTTACTGTTTGCGATAACCCAAGCGAGGGGACTATCCATCTTGCAAAAATGTAGGGGAAACAGAGAGACAGTAACAGATTCCTAATGAATGGGATCATTATTTCCTGCAGCATCCAAAGCCCCGGAAGCTTCAGGAAATCATTATCTCTTATCCTCTCAAATTTTACCCGCCAGCTTTCATCCACCAGAACAATCCTATGGTTCAGCAAAACCTGTAAAACGCAAACCAGACATACAAATACTAGGAGATAACAGTTCTTTAGCACAGCTCAAGTAACATAAAGGGAAACCAAATTCTGCAACCAGTGAAAACTTCTTTTAATTGGTATTCTTACACTTTGTGTGTATACATGTAGGCAAACTCTAGAGTATCATGCTCGAGATACGTATAAGAAAGTAAGGAGAGATCAATTCGGCATCACATTTTAGCTTGACCCTACGTGCACCTCTATCTTAATAGGGTCCATCACTAAACGCTATTGAAAAGTGACCTACAGTAAAGAGTTACAGCACATACCAGTGTCCTCCACAGCTTAAAGAAGAAGAACCCCACTGCCAAATCCTGACATAAGAGTAATACAGGGGCTTCAACCACCAATGCTTGAATTGACACCATGACCGAAAGCTCAAATAAAAGCCCAATTAACACTGGAATAACAATGATCTGAAACCAAAAGACTAAGCATCAACATTAGACTCAGATCCTAACTAGGAACGCTAAGGAAGAAACAAAAAATAGCTATTGCATCAATCCATACCCAAAGTGATAATAGAACACATTTCTCAACGATAAAACGTAACAACTTGCAGATATCGCTGAACTGTACATGTGTTTTCCCTGGTTTAAAGTGCTCGACGAAGAATCTTGCTCCCGTAAGAGAAGTCCAGATGGAAAAATTTCGAACAAAGAAGACGTAGAGATCTAAGGAAAGAAGTTGGAAGTTTATTATTAATAAGAGAATTCACTTAAAAAGCATGGAATTGAGAAGAAAGTACAATGTCTACAAGAACATTACTGTTGCACTTGACGCCATGAGTTATTGAGTGATAAGAAATAGAACTGAACAATACACGTCTTAGTGGTAGGAATACGATTATCAAAGATGAACTGAGGAGAAGCAGCGGTATCCACACCAGAATGACCAACAATACAACACGAAGTACAAAAGTATACCTGCAAATAGTCAAGAGATCCAGTAAAAATATTAGCTTAAATTTGATGCAGAACACAAGATACAAGACCAGGTACATGAAAATATCTCATTCACACCAAATTTGACATTTCTAAAGCAATTACTGAACGCGCTAGATGTTTCTCTATAAATATCTTTTGAAAGAACGTATTCCACTCGTCAATATGATAAAAGCTAAAAATTTCTTCTGCTACTCAAACCCATATAAACAAAGACTACATAAATGAGATTACTTACCCATCATTATTATTTTTGTTTGGATCTTGAGCAGCAATGAGTCTGTCCTGCTTCCTTTCCTCTTTCACATTCTGCTGCCAACCAATGTCCTCAGGTCTGGAACACAAGAAATCACTTAAGCCAAGAACACAGCAAACAGAAGTAACCCATTGATAGAGTACAGCACCAATTGTTTCCCGCAGTTCAATTGCATAAGGTAAGCATACTTGGAGCAGAAGCATGACTACAGGAATCTCGGTCAATGGGTCAGATAAACTGCAATTTGGAACAAACCTGGGTTAATGTTACCTGTCATAGCAAACAGAAACGAAGAGTAGGAAATGTGGCTCACAAGTAGTAGGTTTAGGTGGCAGCTTACGAATTATGCAGAGGGAAGATAGTTGGTGCCAATCGCATGGCTAGTGTGACTAGTAAATATACTAGAAATACTATGAAAGTGCCAACAACAGCAACGAAGAATAGAAGTTGACTAGCTTTCACTTGCACATCGTTGGCAACTACATACAAAATGTTGTAGATTGGATCTGCTAAATCCTGAAGAAAGTGTAGAACTTCTTTACGCAAAACCTGAACAAGTAGTTAAAGGCAATAATATATCATCACAAAACACTACCAAAAGAAACTGGTCATTACACAATAACGATGTCAATTTTATCAAATAGGCTAAAGAATAATACCCTTTGAAGAAGACTAGTAGAAATGCGTATTTGGAACATGTATGTGATTCCTATCGCCCAATGCAGTGAAGAACTTAATAAAGGGAATTTTGAAAAGAATTCTACCCTATCTGAAATTGACTTCCCAAACATCCGAATGGTACATATATCCAGAAACCAACCATATATCAAAGGAAGAACCCCAAGATGAATTATCAGAAAGAATGGATAAACCATCCTTGTCAGGAATTTCCTCAGATAGTAATGTATCTTTGATGCAACAGTTCTAATAGGGATATCAAAGCCAGCGCAGACCAAGGGCAGAACGACCATATATCCAGTAGCAAGAGTAATAACATCATATACACATGAGCTTCGGTACACTAAAAGTGGCTGGCCAACGCTGCTTGAGGCTTCTCCTTGTCCAATACTGTTTGCTGTCAAGCTTTCAGCAACCACTCCTACAGCACATGAAAGCAGGCCATCATTCTGAATTCCGGCAGATAAATTTGTAACGGCATTCTTTAGTGAGTTATTTTCCATTTGGAGAGCTGACTTTGTAAATGTCATGAATATCGACGAAGCTCCATAGCAAAACCAGGAAAGACAATGCAGTATAATTCGTTCAAACGAGAACGGCACGAATATCAGCTTCCAAAAGGTAATCAGAAACTGCAAAAGAGACCGAGAATATAACTTCAGAGTTCTAATGTGTTAACTCTTTAAACCAGCAATAGTTTGAGATTATTGAAGTATTTCTTCTCTGTAATTACGTGGTCTTAGTCGGATAACAGAATCATTCACATATTATAACTAGATATATCCATTTTTGCATTATACGGCATATGTTTAAGTTATTAGGAAAAAATCATGAACTTATCCAGTAAGAGATAATTACATTATGGTGCAATATTTGTTTATTTTTGTTTAGACACTAGGAAACAACTCACGAGCCTAACCAATTGAATCTAGAATTCTGGTAATACTAACATAAACAGAAGGAATGGAACTTACTCTTTTTATATCCTTGGCAAACTGAACACGTAGAGGAACATCAAATCTGATTTCCAGATTCAAATTAAAGCCACGCAATACCAGTACCGTCGTCACAACTAACAGAGAACCAATTCCATACAACCAGTCCATCATAAGTGTTGAAGGAGACATGACTATGAAAAAATTCGTATACTTCAGAAAGGCTCCTCACAAAATACAAACGACACATCCAAACTACGAGCAAGGGTGCAATAAAGAGTAGGTAAAAAACTGAAACAAAAACCCTCACACAGAAGTGCAGAACATGGCATGCTCCCACACACAAACTCTCCGAGAGGTAGTCTTGTTGGTGTATTCTCAGCATAAACACGATATACAGAAAATTTATGTTTACACACCTGCCAAAACCATAGGACTAATTCAACATAAAAAAGGCAAAATAAAATAAAATAAAATCACATGTTTCATCAAATTTGTTCTAATCAGACTAAAATAAAACCCTAACCAACAAATTGAAACAGAAATAGAGAGAAAGAGTGAACCTCGCATGCAGGAGTGATGCGTTGCTTCATCCATTGGAGGAGACATTTTGGATGAACAAATTTGATACTCCCAGAACAAGCACAAGGATACTGAAGTGGGTTTTCAGAATCACCAGGGATATGACAAATCCTGCAAATCTTCTCCTCTTCTTCTTCATCTTCTTCTTGTCTCTCTTTGATGTTGATAATTTCTCTGGTTTCCAACCCTCTTTCCATTTTCACTCTTTCTTGAGTCTCTCAGTATCCCTCTTCCAACTATCTACTGGTGTGAGAGAGGTTTTTGGTGGAGAAGCTGAAACCCATTTTCGCTGTTTTTCCCACCATTTTCTTGTATTAGCAAGAGCTCGTGCTCGTCTGTACAGCGCTCAGTATCCGGTGATTTGTCTTTTTGTTTTACCTTTTCGGTTGAAATGTCGGTAATGTCAATAAAGAACAAAAATATTACCCCATCTGCCTTTGTATCATCATCTGAATAAAAGAATTTGATTTTCCCAGTATCAGATAGTATCAGTGTCTAGCTGTATCTCTTGGTTCAAATTTCTATGTCTAGCTCTTATTCGCAATTTCGCACAAGCCTAAATGCATATAGTCCAAGTAGCAGATGTTTGACTCCATATGCATATATGGGTATGCATTTTTTCTCGACTACTCTCTATCAATATGCATAATATGCCATCATAAAACACTAAATACGTATACTAGTTGGATCAGTATTAGGATTCCAGTACCATAATACCAAGAGGCAAATGATATCTTCATTTGTTCATTACATTAAAATGTCAAGATGATACTGAATACATTGGCTATATAAATTAGGAAGGAATAATGAAATTGCTGCCTTTTATTAACTTCGGTGGGAATACTGAATACATATATATATAGGCATACATAGTCGGTAATGTGTGTTACAACTTCTTGCCACAAGACCACAGGTGTCCATATTTGATTAAAGCATGATTAAAGTGGATAGAGTTTTTCCACCGAATGTTTATCTTGTATTAGTTGACTAAGTCAACTCCTTTCATTTCTTTAAATGGTGGACAGCCACATCTTCGAATGCCGACTATATATAACACTCCCCTTTTGATGACCACCATTACTTGTTAAAGCTTTACTGGTAAAATTCGATGGGGCAAAATTCGATGGGATAGAATCCATTATTGAAACCGCGAAGCTTCAAGCTGTGCTTTTTTTACACTTGTCAAGAAAAATCACATGCGGTAAAAACTTGAAGCAGATCTTACGTAATCATCTCATGAAACTCGATGGATATACATCTCTTTAGATTATTATCACCGTTCTAAATTGTTATCTCATTAAAAAACTCATCAGGAAAATCCAGAGGAACAAAACCTGATCGTAGGAAAACATGAGTTCTCAGAACAATGATAGACCCGCAGATATTGCCTCGTTAAAACCTTGCCTGGGAAAACCCAAAGGGACAAAAACCAGACGAAGGAAAAAGAGTACAACATGTCGAACTGCGGATATCACTGGACTCACATACCTCATTAAAACCTTGACAAGGAAAACCTAGTGGGACAAAAATTTGACTAAGGAAAAAGAGTACACGGTGTAACGTCCAATATTCCCATATCCATAGTCTTCAATGGCTTTACTCCCCCTAATGAATAGCCTTCTCAGTTGACCATTATGTATGATGATATTGCATAGAGACCACGAACCATCCTTGAATGTCTTCAGTAACTTTCTTTACTTGAGAAACTTGATCCGATTTTACTCTGTGCAATTTCGTAACGATCATCTGATAGTTTCAACCTTTTATTTTCAACTAGATTTTCTGAATCCTCTTCTATTAGCTAGGAAAATGTTTAGCTGCTCTAACAAACCTGTCAAAAATCAAAACTTAAACAGTCAGATTAGTTTTGCTCTGTGGGAGACATCTAACGATCTTTCATGCAAAAGATCAAGCTTAATGGTACCACGAAGATGAAGGAGCTTTCTTCGGACCAATGTCTCGATATTGGTGCTGGGAAGAACCAGACTTGTATGTTTAGTACAAATCCAATATCAGGTATCTATAGCAAAATTTTAGCTAATGTACCATTAGTTTACACATCTTTTGTGTAATACAGACCACAGAGTGATACATCTCCTTGGTTGAGATGTAAGCCGATCAATCTTAAAAATAAGAGATCGAATGATTAGCTTATCTATTTAAATATGTCCAAACCTTTATGGTTGACGAAATTAAAGGATTTCTAGCTACAATGCTCAATCAAATTGAGCCCTTGTTTTACCGAGATTTTCCATCTCGAACTCCTGCTTTAAGCATTTTTGTGCTTTGGAAAATTCTTCAGGATTTCCAATCAAATAGATGTTGTATATTTCAAATCTAGTAAATGTACAGTTTACGAGCTTATAAAATGGTTCACATATCCATGGGTAATATAAGCATTCACTTAGACGATTGATCACTTTCGTCCTTATTGAGTAAATGCTATGACATGGTAATTCTACTGAAAAACTTCAGGAATTTACGTGCAGTTTTCTGTATCTAGTCTTTCATATAGATCCGCAGTAACCACATCAACTAGATGCAGATCGAGTCCTTAAAGACTTCCAGACAAATACCATAAAGGTAGCTGCATCCATAATATGGAATACGTTACAAAGAAATCCATCTCAGGTTCCTGTAAAAGACTTTGTGCCATTAGTTGACTTTACTTTTCTCACTATGCACATACACACACCTGTAGCCACTAGGGGTTACATTATCAGATGTCGGAACTGCAAACACCCGTTTGTGGCCCAGAAGAGTAGCTCACATTATCGAGTGTTTGGGATGCAATACCAAATTTATACATTTTTGCGAGAAACTGTTATTCTGCTTGATCTCTCCTGGTTTGACCAATCATACCTTTGATGATATTCCCATAGAGAGTAGTTTAAACCAACAATACATACGTTAGTATTAGTGGATACTTTGACTATGTCATCAACAATCATTGGATTACGATCGCAAATTTCTCTATTTCATGCATGCCTTGTGGAAATCCTCTCATTTTGAGGTTTCACAGCCTTTGCAGAGACATTTTCTTATTAGGAGAACTATACTCAGAGAAATTAGATCTTCCACTGATAGTCTCTGTGAGAGCGCTATCTTTTAATAATTGTGACTGGCTCTTCCTTTCAGAAGGTGCAGAATATTTTAAATCAACTAGTTATCCACGCTCAAGGTGTGTTCTAAGTGACACACTTGCTACTACCTTTACAGCTTCTCAAGGAAGCAATTTGATCGGCAATCTCCGAAGATGTCAAATCTTCGGAATGTCTTTCAGTGATGAAAACACCAAGATGAGATACATCCTGGTTTATATTTGTGCAAACCGGGATACTTCACGCCGTTTTTCAGGCGATAGCCTTTCCTCACCCAAACGGTGGGAAGACTTTCTCATCAAATTTGCAAATCTTGTAATAGAGTAGTAACAACAGTGGAATATATCACGTCTCAAACAGAAAAACATGACAATGGTTACATGAGTAATAAGTTCAAAGTGCACAAGAACATCAAATATGCTCACCATCAATTCCCAAAGCATTACTAGGATGATACAACATCAACGGATGACAAACAAGAGTTTCATTTAAAATCTATATGAGTATAGATACACAGTTACCACCAGATGAGATGTCGAGTCATTTATGACTGCTAGACCATACTTCCATCAACCTAGTTAGTGTCTGCGGAAACTCACTTTCAAGGGGTGGCGCTGCATAACTAGCGACCTCAATTAGTTTTCTCACTACGCTTTCACATAAGCATCAAATTTGTGACTTATGCTAAGACTAAGTTTCAAGAGCGTGCACAAGGGAGAAAACTCTTCAATATGAACTAAGGTCCATGTCTACCAATCATATAAACTTTGTCGATAATTCCTTTGCAAAGGGTATATTTATCCACAACGATTTCAGTAGCTACTCTGAATATTATCGACAACCAGTTAACAATCAGTTAATAACGATCTCACCTCATTCTCTCGAGTAAGAGGATACTCTAATCCATTCGTACCAAGTCTGAACATGCGGATATCCTTCTCACGTTATCTGATTAGATTGGCATACCTCATATAAGAGGTTTTCGTCTATGCTGATAAGCATATTCTCAGACGAAAGAATCGCTGCGATTCCATGGCATGCCTCAAAAGGACTTTCCTACGCCGAATCAAGCAAGCACACTCTTGCTATATCTAGCAACAGAGTAGTCTCTAACACCTTAGGCATTTCTCAGCGTGAGAATTTAGATGAGATACAATTGGATTTAACCAATGTCGTCGACGATTCTCCCCCTGATCCTTAGGCGGGATGTCTCATCAACAGAACATTCACTCTGCATGACTCAACCTATCAAGGGAGCAACTGGGTGCCGAAAAAAATAATAACACGCAACCCAGGAGAGGTAACTGATCAGGTTTCCTCTCTCGTTTACTGTCCAGCTGGGATAATTTTAAGAATTTACATTACCATGTAAAATTAACAGTAAACTGTAAACGAATTCTGTGACCATAGACATTATATTAATATCAGTACCAGTCCTGCCAAGACGACCGATAGAGATCAACAACAATGAACGACATTTCAAATGCGCGTATCGTGTATTTTATGTCACAACGATAGCAGAGCTCTTCCAGGCTCAAAGATGGTTATTCACCCAATCGTTATGCTACCATCCCGTATTATTCCACTTCTGGTGGTACGGTGCTCATCAGGTTCTTAAACCCGAGAACTATTGCGGTTCCCATATTTAGAAATATGCCTACCACAATTGTATTTTCCTTCTTTTCCAAATATAGACTTATTTGCATAGGTACAATTGCAAATTTAATTCACCAAATTTGTGATTTTATCTAATATCTCAGGCGACGAGAAGACAAGATATTAACTCTAAATATCATTTCCAAAATGCAGCACTCATAATCGCACGACGTTTGTATATCTACGAGGCGCAGTCAACATATGCATCACTCTTTGTTGTTGACACAACATATACAAAGTGCAAATTAAGCACTAGATCTTTAAAGCTCGTTGATGCATATAATAGGTGCATATTATGCACGACGTAAAGCTAGCAGGGACACATAAGGGCGCAAAATGTGAGACTCTCCTTATTGCTCCCCACAATATTATATACGGTGCACATATCTTCTCTAAAATCAAACCGAACTATTTTTCACAAAAATCAATGGTGAAACAAGAAAGAAAACATTCAAAATGCAATATACACGGTTCTAGCATAATATCGACAAATCTCCAATTTCGTCCATTAGGCTCGACGAAATATTAATTTATCAAAGTTGAAATATGAACACATTCTTTATTTCACAAAAGAAACTGTCTCGATATCAATTGTAGGCCATTTCAAGGACTGTTGATAGAGACTGGTTAACCATGTTAACCCGGTGTCCATTTTTCATCGCATTCCGACCTTAGATGGAACGAATTTGAATTCCGGAGATTATTATAGCAAAGGAATATTAAAATTTTGATTTCTCTCAGGATGCAACAATTCCTCGCTTTGCCGATATTAAAACCGTTACCACCACAAAAATTATTGGTGTACCAACAAAGGTAATTTTACTCTCTACGCTATCCAAAAAGAACGCCGAAAAACCTTCTGTTGGTTGGATAAAGCAAAAATAGCAAAACGCTACAAAACTCAAATATTTGGCTAAATTCGCAAATCAAATAACATCACAAATATGAGTCGTCACCAATACGTACCTATTTTGGATATCTCTTCATATATTGTATTATTACATGTGCTCCAAACAGCACATACAAGTCACGGTAAGATGTCTAACTTTCTCTTTAACAAGTCCTAATCAAAATAAGAAACCAAATTAGATACCCTAGAAACTTATGCATGAAACTACTCAATCAATAGTTAAATTAAATACGCAAGAGTTGAATAGAATTATCCTTTTCTACATCGTCAGCTCCCATGCCGATTACCGCAGAGCAATTTGTGCTGATAACGTGTTATATACTCATCAGCTCCACCATCTTATACTCGACTACTCTCTATTACGCATAATATGCTATCATAAAACACTAAATACGTATACTAATTGGATCAGTATTAGGATACCAGTACCGTAATACCAAGAGGCAAATGATATCTTCATTTGTTTATTACATTAAAATGTCCAGATGATACTGAATACATTGGATATATAAATTAGGAAGGAATAATGAAGTTGCTGCGTTTTATTAACTTCGGTAGGAATACTGAATACATATATATAGGCATACATAGTCGGTAATGTATGTTACAACTTCTTTCCACCTAGGACCACAGGTTTCCATGTTTTATTAAATCATGATTAAAGTGGATAGAGTTTTTCCACCAAATGTTTATCTTGTATTAGTTGACTAAGTCAACTCCTTTCATTTCTTTAAATGGTGGACCAGCCATATCTTCGAATGCCGACTATATATAACAAGTTTAAATTTTTTCTGTTAAAGAAGGTTATTATTGGGGCGTCACATTCCAATAGAGAGGCGTCACATAAAATGACAAAAACGGATCACCCATAAGTAATATCAACTTATCTCAAATAATTTTATAATAACTAAACAACCCTTATTTAGTTAATTTTAATTTAATATAATTAAATAATAATTAAATTAATGAATTTTGTTATATACTTGATGAATTCTGGGACAAAATTTTTGTGGGAAGAAAAACTAGAGAGAAGAAAAAAAAATTGAAGATTTCTTTCAAACCCTAGATTTTGATCCACTCAACCAAAATGAATGAAACAAGTTACCAATTTGAGGTGGGTGAATCTTTCTATGATAGAGAAAACAAGTTTTACATCCCTCATGTTGGAGACCAAGAGATGGTTGATTTGTTAGATGGTAGAGAGGGTTTAACACAAAGTGATGATGAATCTCAACCAATTGAAGAAATAAATCGACAAAGTGAAAAACCAATGGTTGAAAATCAACAGATATGCCTCTAAACTATCTCCCATGAGCCCAATTTTGCTCAAAATTATCTAAAGTACGTAAAAAAATGATTTTTCGAGTTACTGGTCCTGTTACGGTTGGGTTGAAGCTTCTTTCCCAACCGTAATCCCTACTTACGGTTAGGTTTGGATGAACTCCAAATCGTAACTGGTTATGAATAGAACAAAAAAGGTTTTACGGTTGGGAATATGTCATGCCAAACCCAACCGTAAATAATTTTTTCATGGGTATTTATTGCTATTTTTACGGTTGGATTTTGCGAAATTCTGAACCGTAACTGGAATTACGGCTGGGTTCGATTTTTTTATTCCCAACCGTAAATATTCCTGTGTTGTACGTTTTAAGTTTTCCTTCTTCTTTTGGACTAATGTTGTGACATTTTGGTTGATAGATCGTGCTACCACCTTGCCCAATGCCTTCTCAACCTGATGCTAACGAAATTCTAATTGAAGATTCTTCCCATCACTATTTGAATGACTTGGTAGGTGTTTTTTTTTCTTTGAAATTAATGGAAAGATATGTTGCTCGTTCATTTGGACCATATCACTATATATGTTTTTTTGACTAACTTTGAGTTTTTGGACCATGTAGACATGGGAAAAGAAATATGAGGCAAAGGAATGGGCTAGAGAACGTGGCAAGTTAATTATGTGTGTTATAGTTTGTAATGGATCAATAAATGAACGCCACTTTCAAATGGTATGCGAGTGTAGTGGAGAAAGTAAAATTCATGTGAAAAAGGGTACCGAATATAAAGCAAAGACGACGAGGAAGAATACTACTTTCACTAAGAAGACTAAATGCCCGTTCAAGCTTCAATTTAAATATAACAAGAAAAGTAAGGTGTGGTATTTGGAGAAAGCTGTCTGCGGTCTTCATAACCACCTAATACTGGATACTTTGCTATCCCATCCTTATGCAGCGCGGCTTAATGATGAAGAAAAACTGATTGTAAGTTCCATGACCGAAAACCGTATGAGACCCTTTGATATACTTGGTCATATAAAGAGCGTATGTTAGAACATAGCTCGTTTGAACCCACCAAGCGTTGGTATGTCAAGTTTAGTTGTCATATTTTAGTGAATCAAAACTCATGTTAAGAGTCGCTTGATTATGTACTAGAGTCAACTTCGTATAGGTTAGCTTGGAAGTATTATGATATAATACATTACAAGTATTGCGAAGACTTGAAGATGTGAAGAATCAAGGAGCTACAAAGACAACAATCATCCTTCCACTTGAGGTTAGTGATATTTGACTTGAACTGTTTCAATCCCTAACATATCTTTCAAGTCGTGCATATTGAAAACAAAACCGCGAAGCATATTTGAACTCTAGATAGATATAGTATTAAGGAATACAATATGAGGTTTATTGCTTAGCCATTAAACTTTGTAGATAAGACATCTCCATAATCATTTGAATGTTGTTGTGACTATGTATGGGTATAAGGTGAGGATTTCATCTTAGGGAACAATGTTTTACATGTGTTCTAAGGAATTAAGTTAATAAACTTGTTTGTGAACCTAAAAGGAAATTTCCAGGTGTTATTGGCTTTGTTATTCATTGATTATCTTATGAACAACCAATATGTGTGATTGAGTATAACTGCTCACAACTTGTTTGTGTTCTTGGTAGAATTATTCACAAAGGTCTGACTTATGTATTGGTATGACTTCTATAAGTGAAACCGATCTTAAGTAATCACCTGAGATGGTATGATCGAGTTTGTGATTTTATATCTGACCAAAACTGGGAAAAGGGGAACCGATCCTAGTAAGAGGTGTAGTACATCACAAAGGGGAACAGATCCTTGTATGAGGTGCAACAGGTTTATAGAAGAAAGGGGAACCGATCCTATGGACATGTGCAACACATTCAAGTTAGATACCATATATATGTGGGGAACTGATCCTAGTACCTAGTCAACCGAATTTTGGAAAGCTAGTGTGACTATGCACAGTACTCACATGGAGGTAGAACCGAAACTTGTTTTGGTAGAACCGTTAAACCCATGATTTGTGATTGAATGTTATTTGATCAATCACATAGTTCTTGAAAGTCAGATGAACCTATTCTAAACTTGTTTGGAAGTGTGGCAAATTGGTTTCAAGGTTGTAAGTATGAAAGAGAACTTACAAAGTTAGGATGTCGACATACTTTGAACACGTGATGTGAATATTTATTATTTAATTGTTCAAAGTTATTCATTAATAGCTAAGGGAAGAGAATCCCAGGATCGAAACATAAATAAGTTAAGAATCTTTTAATTAAGGTTATTAATTTCATTTTATATGGAAATAAGAATTAGTAATGTGCATTTACTAATTAGAGATTTTCCGATAGATTTTGATCATTATTTTTGGACAGAGCATTTCAGGAATTATGGAAACCGAATTTGTACTTTGATTAATATCTTGAGAATATTTTTGGTTATGGAAATTCCTTGGTTTCCAAACTTCCTAGTCTATAAATACTGAAGTTTGCATTTCTAGCAAACCAATCCTTCGTAACAACAACCTACCTCTTGTTGTTCTGCTACTGGTGAAGCCGCATATTCGGAGAAGAGAGTAACCTAATTAGGCGAAATCTCTTACGGCCGCTCGGTTTAAAGTCTTCTTTGGGATTGTGAAGCTTTAGTCAGTACCGTTTATGGGAAACTAGATAATTACGGTTTATCTTTTATTATCATTGATTTGATTAACTAACGGTGGTTGAACTTTGATTGCACCTAGTTTGTTTATACTTGAGAATCTTCTCTTCTGATATAAGATTCACTCAAACTAGTTTAGTGTTTCGACAGGGATATTTAGACTGTTGTTAGTTCTAAAGACGATCTTGTGATAATTCATTGTTAACAGACTCTGTTTTGTGCGTGATTGATCATAAGAGATTCAAGTGATGGTGTGCAGGTGTTTATCGAAGATCTAAGAACATTTGAAGACGAAAAAAATATTGAAGATTTCTGATTTGTGAGTTCATAATATTTGGTGTGCACAATACTTGTTTTGGTAAAAAGAGGATCCAATTAATAATTGGTTTTATCCTTGTGATAGAATTGGATTGATAATTGAGTAGATCGGCATCAACACAATTATTTGGATTAAGAGTGTTGATCGCAAAATCTCAACGATTACTTTGGTAATTTAACATAAGATAGATCTAAGGACTTGACGAAGGAGTTTATGTTAAGATAAACATAAGAGCCTTTGTCCGACTCATATCACTTGGTTGAAGAGAGTTGATACCAAACAGATTTTTTCTTCCTTTAATGTTCGGAATACGAACCAAAGGAATTGATCCAACTACGTGACTTATTTATAAGTTGGAGGCGTGAGAATACAGACGGAACTAGGTGAACTATTGGTTTAGTTGCTTGGTCTCAACTATACGAAGCTGGTGTAATTTTGTGTAGCGGCTTAATCCTGAGAGTATCCAATTCTGGACTAGGTTCTGGGGTTTTTCTGCATTTGCGGTTTCCTCGTTAACAAAATCTTGTTGTGTCATTTACTTTTATTTTCCGCATTATAATTATTTTATTATAATTAACGTAAATCACACAAACGTTAATTCCTATTTTACTTGATAAGTGAATCCTATTGTGTTTGGTTAAGTCCGAACCTTTTATCAAGAAAGATACTTCGTTATCGTATTGTCTCGATCTAGTATCCATAGACGATCACACGAAGTGTGAACCGATTAGTTGCATTGTCTCGACTCAGTCCATAGACAATCACTTTCGAAGAAAGTACTTATAGGTAGGAAAAGTTTTAGATTGAGGTATATTTGGGTACCCTCGTCTTTTCAATTGGTATCAGAGCAGGCAAACACGAAAATATCTAACAATCTGTGTTTGGTGCGATCCAACCTATAATAAATTGAATCCATGATTGATCCGATTAACGTTTCAAGAGCCTTAGAAGATCTTCAACAAGATTCAGAATATTTCTCAGGCCTTATCAAGATGTTAGATAAAGGGATTGAACAAAACCGGTCAGTTACTGATGAAATCAGTAATATCATAAGTGATAGAAGGCTGGTAAAAATTTTAGATGATTCTAAATCAAAGGATTCTCTAAGTTGTTCAATACCAACATCTAGATGTCGTAAACATACTAAGAAGAGACAGTCCAGGAATTTCTTTCAAGAAGGATGGAGTTATTTAAATCAGAAAATTTTCTTTGCAAAACATCTGATCAATCGTGTTAAGAATCTTTATAAAAAACTAAACAATTCATCCTAAACCTGGTGAACAATGTCTGGAAGCTTTTGCGCTTAAAACAACCTCACCTTTCCAGTGGTTTATAGTGGATGTAGTAGACATATGACAAGTGATCTCTCTTGGTTCACAAAAACAGAAGACTACAAAGGAGGATCCGTAACATTCGGAGATGGAAGCAGCCGTCTTATTAGTAAGAAAGGTACTATCAAACTTCCTGCTATTCCCGAAATTCATGATGTTGTTTATGTTAAAGGAATGAAAGCTAATCTTCTGTCTGTTAATCTAATTTGTGACAAAGGTAACAAAGTTATCTTCAATATGAAAGGTTGTGATATTGAAGACAAGTCCGAAAAATAATTTTTCGAGGACGTAGAAGTATGAATAATTGTTACCTTCTTGATATGTAGTCCAATTTGTACTGTAACTTGACTAAGGTTGGGTCAACCCATTTGTGGCATGAACGGTTTGGTCATATCAACTACAGAATGCTTTGAAAGCTCATTAATCGTGAACTTGTCAAAGGTGTTCCAATAATCAACACTAAAGTAGAAGGTGTTTGTGGAGCATGCCAAAGGGGTAAGCAAGGAAAAATTTCACACAAACTTTCTCGAGACATAGCCACTCGTGCTCCTCTCGATCTTATTTATATGGATCTATTTGGTCCAATCCAACAAGCATCTGTTGGAGGAAATAAGTATTCTTTAGTAATGGTACATGACTATACACGTTTCACATGGGTTGCTTTTATAAAGCACAAGAATGACACTCTTGAGGAGTTCAAGATTATTGTAAACAGAATACAAAATGAACAAGGTCGCAATCTTAAGAAGATAAGAAGTGATCGTGCTACAGAATTCACAGATACGAAAGTATATGAATACTGTAATAGTCTTGGGATAATTCATCAATTCTATACTCCTATTACATCTCAATCGAATGGTGTAGCCAAGAGAAAAAATAGAAATATTCAAGAAATGGCAAGAGTAATGCTTCACAATAAAAACCTACCATTAAACTTCTGGGGGAAACTGTCTTTATAGCATGTTATCTAATAAACAGAGTTTACTTTAAGATCCAAAACTCTAAATACTCCATATGAATTATGGTATGGAAGAAAACCCAATCTGAGTTATTTAAGGGTTTTCAGAAGAAAATGCTATATTATCAAAGATAGAGAACATAGAGGAAAATTTGATTCTAAAAGTGATGAAGGAATCTTTCTTGGCTATGCCTCTGATAGTCATGCCTTCTGTGTATACAACCTCTGAACCAAAGTCACGGTGGAATCAATTAATGTTGTTATTGATGACATTAGTGACTTTAGTCAAGACAACCACACTGCAGCAGAACTTCCTCCTTCTGAAACTGTTATGAAAGAAAAACAGACTGAAGAAGAACCATCTGTGGTTCCTTTAATTAGTGACATAGATGATAAAGATGAGAATTAAAGTATTGTTGAACAACCCAATGGTACATAAAGTATTGTCCAAAAACCTGCCAAGTGGGTACATCAAAGGCACTCTACTGAAGATATTATTGGAGATGCCAATGCCAGAGTTACGACTCAAAGAGAACTTCAGAATTCCTGTCACTATTTATGTTTTTTTATCTTCAATAGAACCAAAAATATTGAGGAAGCACTCAGTGAACCAGCTTGGGTAAACTCTATGCATGAGAAACTCAATCAGTTTAAAAGGCAAGAAGTGTGGGAACTTGTTCCAAAACCAGCAGGAGTAAACATTGTTGGAACTAAGTGGATCTACAAGAACAAATCAGACGAATTCGGAACAATTTTCAGAAACAAAGCCAGGCTTGTTGCTCAAGGATATTCTCAAATTGAAGGTATTGGTTTTGATGAAACTTTTGCTCATGTTGCTCGTTCAGAATCAATTAGACTTTTACTCGCTTATTCCTGCTATCTTAAGATAAAACTGTTTCAAATGGATATCAAGTCTGCATTTTTAAATAGGGATCTAAAAGAAGAAGTCTGTGTAGCTCAACCAAAAGGATTTGAAGATCCATTGTTCCCAGACTATGTCTTTAAACTTAAAAAGGCCTTGTATGGTCTAAAACAAGCTCCATGAGCTTGGTATGACAAGTTGACATCCTTTTTACTTCAAAAAGGATTCTCTAGAGGTGGTGCTGATAAAACACTTTTCACCAAGTGGAGTGGTAAAAATGTTCTTATAACACAAATATATGTAGATGACATCATATATGGATCCACCTCAAAATATCTAACAGATGAATTCCTAAATCTTATGAGTGGAGAATTCGAAATGAGTAATTCCGGAGAATTATCATACTTTCTTGGTTTACAAATACAGCAACAAAAAGACAATATTCTTCTTTCTCAAGAAATATATGCAAGGAACTTAGTTGAGAAATTCGAACTAAAAGATTCAACACCTATGGAAACTCCAATACCAACTACTGGGAAACTCTAATCCAATACGGGAGAAAAATTTGTTGATCAAAAACTATACATAACCATGATAGGAAGCTTGCTATACTTAACTGCAACAAGACCAGACATTGCTTTCAGTGTGGGATGTTGTGCCAGATTTCAAGCAGATCCTAAAGAGTCACATATTAAAGCTGTGAAACGAATCATAAGATACGTTAATGGTACCCTATATTATGGTTTATCATACTCTATGGATACAAACAACAGTCTTGTTGCCAACTCAGATGCTGATTGGGCAGGGTGTGTAGAAGATCGGAAAAGCACCTCTGGTGATTGCTTCTATGTTGGTCAAAATCTTGTTGCTTGGCACAGCAAGAAACAGAATTCACAGTCTTTGTCAACCTGTGAAGCAGAATACATTGCTGCTGGTACATGTTGTACCCAACTACTATGGATGAAACATATGCTCATTGACTATGAAATAAATATTTCAACTTTGAACATCCTTTGTGATAACTCAAATGCTATTCGCTTGACTGAGAATCCTGTTGAACATTCTCATACTAAACACATAGATATTAGATATCACCTTATTAGAGAATTATATGAGAATGGTGTTATCAAATTAGAGTATGTTCCATCCGAACGTCAACTAGCTGATATTCTCACCAAACCCTTAGATAGAGAAACTTTCGAAAATCTAAGGAAATCCATAGGGATTGTCAAGGTACATTAGTACCTTGTGTTCCGGTTTTCAACTTTTGCTTGCAATTGTTGAAACCGGATTGGTTGTTATTATTCTTTTGTTTTTGCATAAGGATGACAACATGATGATATTTCGATATCAATTCTCCCTGGACGAAGACACAAACTTATTGGAGAAGTGGATGCGAAATTTGAGGTAACAATCTTGTTAGTTAATTGTTTTCCTGTTTAAGAAAAACCTAAATTTATTTCATATATATCTATTGCTTTTGCTTAACAAAATTTCGATACAATTGATGTTTATTCCATTATGTGTGATTCAATTGGTTCCGGTTAAGAAAAACTTGATACCCACTACCTAAGCATCTAAGCTAAGCTAATCAAACTTGCCATACAAATTCATTTGCAACATCTTGCCAATGTTTGATTAGATTAGCTGCTTGTGTGTGATTCAATTGGTTCCAGTTAAGAAAAACTATTGTTATCTTGTTTTATTGTGTGCTATCAGTTGTTTAAGCTTACAAAATTTCGGTGCTTTAATGTCTATGTTGTTTCAATTGCTTCCGGTTGAGGTGAATAATTATGCAAGTTGATTTATTTGGTTTGTATGAATTATATTTATGTCTTAACGAAATAAAATATTTACGGGATGAGTTCTTTAGTCCAAT
This sequence comes from Papaver somniferum, assembly GCF_003573695.1. Classification (NCBI taxonomy): domain Eukaryota; kingdom Viridiplantae; phylum Streptophyta; class Magnoliopsida; order Ranunculales; family Papaveraceae; genus Papaver; species Papaver somniferum. The sequence goes on along the minus strand of NC_039363.1, from coordinate 122,626,097 downwards.
TCGATTCCGGATAAGAGAAACTAAGTTAATTCTGATCTTAGTTAGACTTATCAAAGTGAGGTTTCGGTTATTCAAGTCTAATCGAATGCCTTAACAGGAAATGCTATTTAACTAACCTAGCACTTGTATTTTTTAAAATTGAAAGGTCTAAGTTTATGGATAATTAGAACCTGATGAGAAAAGTAGAGTTATCTTTATTTTGGTCTTATCGAATAAGCGATTGTTTTTTGTACAATCGGTTTAGCAAAGGAACTAAGGTACTTAGTTGATTTTTGGTTTGCTAAACTAATTGGAAAAATTGTTTCAGACAATTGTTTCCTTGATAACATATCAAAATAAAAATACTTGTAGTTTCGATTTTGATATTGGTTATCAGAACATGGTGTGTGGAACCCTCGTGCCTAACTCTACAGGTTGCAAGTCTATTTTGAGATTTGTAAGATTCTTTTCATTTGTCCTTTATTTTTTCGTTTCTTTGAAATTTTGTGACAAAATGGGGGAGAAATATATGGAGTAAACAAGTAATACTGGCATTGATTTTATATTGATTAGTATCGCTAAGAAAAAGAACATTGGTGCTTAAACGTTTATCTAAACGAAAGAATGAAAGCACAGACTACGGGGGAGTAACATGTCATATTAGTGGTATAACAAAGACGTGCGGTTTAACAAATCTAATACTCTTTATCTTTGTTATTATAATGTCAACAACGACATTTTTGAGAATTGAATGTGTGCAGTTTACTGTGCTGTTGAATTCGGGAATCAAGCGTATGTGTAATGAATTCTTGTAATTTATTTATCCATATGATGTAAGAGTTTTGTCACTAAAATTGACAAAGGGGGAGATTATTAGAGCATATCTCGGTTGAACCCACCAAGGGTTGGTATGTCAAGTTTGGTTGTCATATTTTAGTGAGTCAAAACTCATGTTAAGAGTCGCTTGATTATGTACCATATTCAACTTTGTATAGGTTAGCTTGAAAATATTAGGATATGAGACATTACAAGTATTGCGAAGACTTGAAGATGTGAAGAAGCAAGGAGCTACAACGACAACAATCATCCTTCCACTTGAGGTTAGTGATATTTGAATTGATCTGTTTCATTCCCTGACGTATCTTTCAAGTAGTGCATATCGAAAACAAAACTGCGAAGCATATTTGAACTCTAGATAGACATAGTATTAAGAAATAAAATACGAAGTTTATTGCTTAACCATTAAACTTTGTAGATAAGACATCGCCATAATCATTTGAATGCTATTGTGATTATGTATGGGTGTAAGGTGAGGATTTCATCCTAGGGAACAATGTTTTACATGTGTTCTAAGGAAGTAAGTTAATAAACTTGTTTGTGAACCTAAAAGGAAATTTCCAGGTGTTATTGGTTTTGTTATTCATTGATTATCTTATGAACAACCAATATGTGTGATTGAGTATAACCGCTCACAACTTGTTTGTGTTCTTGGTAGAACTATTCACAAAGGCCTGGATTATGTATTGGTATGAATTCCATTAGTGAAACCGATCTTAAGTAATCACCTGAGATGGTATGATCGGGTTTGTGATTTTATGTCTGACCAAAACTGGGAAAAGGGGAACCGATCCTAGTAAGAGGTGCAGTACATCACAAAGGGAAACCGATCCTTGTATGAGGTGCAGCAGGTTTATAACAGAAAGGGGAACCGATCATATGGACATGTGCAACACATTTTTAGGCAAAGGGGAACCGATCCTATGGACATGTGCAACACATTCAAGTTAGATACCATATATATGTGGGGAACCGATCCTAGTATCTAGTCAACCGAATTTTGGAAATATAGTGTGATTATGCACGGTACTCACATGGAGGTAGAACCGAAACTTGTTTTGGTAGAACCGTTAAACCCATGATTTGTGATTGAATGTTATTTGATCAATCGCATAGTTTTTGAAAGTCAGATTAACTAATTCTAAACTTGTTTGGAAATGTGGAAAATCGGTTTCAAGGTTGTAAGTATGAAAGAGAGCTTACAAAGTTAGGATGTCGACATACTTTGAACACGTGTTATGAATGTTTATTATTTAATTGTTAAAAGTTATTCCTTAATAGCTAAGGGAAGAGAATCCAATGATCGAAACATAAATAAGTTAAGAATCTTTTAATTAAGGTTATTAATTTCATTTTATAGGGAAATAAGAATTAGTAATGTGCATTTACTAATTAGGGATTTTCCGAGAGATTTCGATCATTATTTTTGGACAGAGCATTCCCAAGAATTATGGAAACCGAATTTTTACTTTAATGAATATCTTGAGAATATTTTCGGTTTTGGAAATTCCTTGGTGTCCAAACTTCCTAGTCTATAAATACTGAAGTTTGCATTTCTAGCAAACCAATCCTTCGAAACAGCAAACTACCTCTTGTTGTGCTGCTACTGGTGAAGCCTCCTATTCGGAGAGGAGAGTAACCTAATTAGGCGAAATCTCTTACGACCGCTCGGTTTAAAGCCTTCTTTGGGATTGAGAATCTCTAGTCAGTACCGTTGGTGGGAAACTAGATAATTGTGGTTTATCTTTTGTTTTTATTGATTTGATTGACTAAGGGTGGTTGAACTTTGATCGCACCTAGTTTGTTTATGCTGGAGAATCTTCTTTTCTGATATAAGATTCTCTCAAACTAGTTCAGAGTTTCGACAGGGATCTTTAGACTGTTGTTAGTTCTAAAGACGATCCTGTGATAATCCATTGTTAACAGACTCCGTTCTGTGCGTGATTGATTACAAGAGATTCAAGTGATTATGTGCAGGTGTTTATTGAAGATCTAAGAAGATTTGAAGATGAAGAAAATATTGAAGATTTCTGATTTGTGAGTTCATAATCTTTGGTGTGCACAATACTTGTTTCGGTAAAAAGAGGATCCAATTAATAATTGGTTTTATCCTTGTGATAGAATTGGATTGATTAATTGAGTATATCAGCATCAACACAATTCTTTGGATTAAGAGTGTTGATCGCAAAATCTTAACGATTACTTTGGTAATTGAACATAAGATAGATCTAAGAACCTGACGAAGGAGTTTATGTAAAGATAAACAGAAGAGCCTTTGTCCGACTCATATCACTTGGTTGAAGAGAGTTGATACCAAACAGATTTGTCGTTCCTTTACTGTTTGGAATACGAGCCAAAGGAATTGATCCAAGTAGGTGACTTATTTATAAGTTGGAGGCGTGGGAATACAGACGGAACTAGGTGAACTATAAGTTTAGTTGCTTGGTATCAACTACACGAAGTTGGTGTAATTTTGTGTAGCGGCTTAATACTGAGAGTATTCAATTCTGGACTAGGTCCCGGGGTTTTTCTGCATTTGCGGTTTCCTCGTTAACAAAATCTTGCTGTGTCATTTACTTTTATTTTCCGCATTATAATTGTTTTATTATAATTAAAGTAAATCACACAAAATTTAATTCCTATTTAATTTATGAATGAATCCTATTGTGTTTGGTTAAGTACGAACCTTTTTATCAAGTAACATACTTCGTTGTTATATTGTCTCGATCTAGTATCCATAGAAGATCACACAAAGTGTGAACCAATTAGTTGCATTGTCTCGACTCAGTCCATAGATAATCATTTTCGAAGAAATGACTTACAGGTAGGAAAAGTTTTAGATTGAGGTATATTTGGGTACCCTCGTCTTTTCAGCGTAAACCCATTGAATGTTTCTACTTTGTCAACCATCTACAACGCCAAAACAAAATTGAAAAATAAGCAATGGAAAAATAGAAATCAAATGCAACAATTAAGGCATTTGGGAGAGAAGTATAATTACTCGGTTTTCCATGATGAAGATGAGGATAAACAAATAAAGAATCTCATATTGGCTCATCTCGAGTTTATAAAGTTGGCGCGGTACTCCAATCAAGTACTTTTAATGGATTGCATGTATAAGACCAACAAGTATGAGATGTCGGTGTTGAACATTGTTGGACAAACTTCCACCAACTCTCCATTTAATGTCGCATTTTGTTTCTTGGAAAATGAGCTTGAAGAAAGTTATGTGTGGGCACTAAAACAAGTGAAGTTATTCTACGTTAGGGGAACTCCAAAGGTGATTGTCACCGACAAGAAACAAGTATTGTTGAATGAAATAGCGAGCGTTTTATCGGATGCTCATCACCTTCTTTGCACGTTCCACCTATGGAATAACATTGAAACTAAATGTAAGACCATCATTCTTCCAACAAAGAAAAGTGAAATGGAGAGAATAAAGAAACTACCGGTTGATCAACAAAAGGAAGCCAAAGAGAAATTCAAGAAGGATGACACGTTGGCGGAACTAAGATGGGCTAGTTTCCAAGCGGATTGGGAAGCCATGGCATATTCTCTCACCGTGGAAGATTATGAAGAACGATCTCGTATGTTATTGGCTAGTTTGAGAAGTTATCCAATTATGGTTAAATATTTGGTGGATAATTGGTTGGATCCGCACAAAGAGAATTCATAGCCGCATTCACGAACCAATATAGACATTTCGGCAACCAAGCTACAAGTACGGTGGAATCATCTCACAACCGGTTGAAGAAGAAGTTTCATAGTGGTGATGGTGGATTTGTTACGGTATTCCAAGCCATGCACACCTATTTCCTCCGTGATCTCGATATAGTTAAGGAGCGTTTTGAAAAAAACTGATCTAGTAAACACACTAAGTGGAAAGACAATGCTTGGCTTCATGGAATTACTCATAAAGTGTCGCATCGTGCAATTGATTTGATCATGAAAGAAGTGAAACACTATGAGTTGGGTAAGTTTGACGGAAGAGAGTGTGTTTGTCATAACATGACAAGTTGGGGCCTCCCATGTCAGCATGTCATAGCCAATTACAATTACATAATTATTCTGATACAAGATGTTGATCCATTTTGGCAACAATTATGATTCCATGAAATAATAGTTGACCAAGATTTTGGAGGAACATTTGCTGATGCCGACATCGGAAAAGCGTTAGCCGTGAAATATGATACATTAACACTTGGGAAAAGGAAAATATAGTTGAGTAACTTGAGTAACTTCGTATACCCACAAACTAGGAACGATATGAAGGAACCACCTAAAAGGAAGAGAAATGGGGGGCCTTCTACGAAAAAAAAGAGGAGCGTAGTAAGGAAAACGGCAAGGGAATTGTTGGAGAAAACAAAGAAAATAGATCCTTCGGGTTTTGAATTGTTGAGAAAAGCCTATGAAGCGTAGGATGAGATGGGGGAGGATGTTCAAGGTAGAAACAAACGAAGAAGAGTTCAAATGGAAAAAGGAGAACCAAGTCATCAAAATATACAAGAAAAAGGAGAACTAGGTCATCTAAATGTACAAGAAGAAAATCTTGAACCTTCGTCTCAAGAAAGTTCAACAAGCAAAGTTGATTTCAAAGGAAAAGGTCCGGTCTTTCTTTCCAAACAACTAGCAAAAAACGAAGTTGTTAAAGGAAAAGGTTCCAAACAATGCGGAACAAAAGATGGGGAAGTTAAAGGAAAAGGTTCCAAAGCATGCAACACAAAAGATGGGGAAGTTAAAGGAAAAGGTTGCGAAGTTCCCTTCCAAGGAAGAACAAGAAAAGGAATTGGCGGTAGAGACGGTGTTAAACAATTAGCAAGAAATATAGGAAAAAGTCCGATGGTTGGAATATTTCCGTCAAGTGAAAGGAAGGGAACTGTTCGTATTCCAAACGAAAGTTACAAACCACCCCCTAGAGATGAGGAGGGTCAATATTCCCGAGATTATTATATCATCAATGAAAATTACCTTGTTTTTTTTCCCCAACTTTGTTCGTGACTACATTAAGGCCACGAATGAGGTAGATGGAGATGGTAATTGTGGTTACCACGTCTTTGTGGATCAACTTGGACCCTTTGAAGACGCGAAAGATTGGGGTTATGAAGAAGTTGACTATGTAAGGCAAAAATGTTTATTGGAACACGTGGGCACCGAGATTATTACATACCAATGATGATATTTGAAAAATACGAGTCTGAGACGGTGTTAAACGAAAGGTTTGTGGCATGGGAAAATCGGTTACACGCTAATAAATGTTTGACAAGTGAGTATTCGATGTTCATGCCAATAAACGGTGTTAGAGCATTGCTCGGTCGAACTCGCATGCGTAGCTATCTCAAGCATGTTTGTCAATGTTAGTGATCAAAACTATAAGTATTGATTTTTAGTCTACTATAGCTAACTCTCGGACTAGGATAGAAAGTTTAGTTGAGCTCAAGGACTTCATGGCGACTCATCATACAAGAAGAAGAACTACTCAAGGAACCGGTGGAACTTCTCGACAAAAAGTCATGTGAAGACTTGAACTTATCTTTCACTCAAAATTCTATCTACTCTATCTCCTACTTCTTGAGACAAAAAGTCGTATGCTATATATAGACTTAGATTATACACATTTGGTATTTCGAACCGAGTATACCTCGCCTATCTATATCTCGAAATATGTGTTGGTAAGCGTTTCGCTTCGACCATGTTTATCTATACCTAGTGACGAAAGTCATGATATGTTTCAATCACTTTGAAAATTTCTTTGACGAGAATTGGTGTAACAACTACATAACGTCCTCTAAGAATGTTTCAATGGTTGTAATGAGAGTTTAAATTACATAACCAATGATGGACATAAGTATTGTTGTGGAAACACATATGTGCATAAGTCCTATCCCTTGAACCACATTTTGTGAACTTTGTTGATCAAGAGAAACCGGAAAAATGACTTGTTTCCAAGTCCGCGAACTGCCGAACTTCTCATCTCGAGAAATTCTACTGGAGTTGACAAACTTGTTGCGTGAGTACCAGTTCGCGAACCGGCGTAAAGTCTTTGCCGAGATTTTCTGCTGGAGTTTGTAAACTCTGCCCGGTTGCTTAAGTCCGCGAACCTAGTGTGCGAACTTAACAAGGTTATATATCTGAAGATGATTTCTGAACTTAAACTTATAAAGACTAAGGAATGCAATTTGCAAACCGTGGCTATAAAGTTCATGAATCGATTCGAGTGAATCAAATCATCTTTGCTTCAATTGTGTCTTGTGTAGTACATAAGATTTCCTTGCAATTGAACAACTCTATAACTAGTTTAATTGAGTCATTTGAACTAGTTATGGTGAAGAAGAATATGGTTGGTATGAAATGCTCATATGGCTAACCTTTTGGTTAACTATTGTTGAACCAATAATGTACACGTTTGGGTACGGTTAACAAACCTAGAAGCGTGCATTTCATTTGTGTATAACAAGCTAAGTTTTCGATCTAACGGTTGAGAAATATTAGCTTGAATCTAAATCAGGTTTTCATCTAACGGTGGATATTATTTGCTTTGTGACCAAAGCGAAACCCTGATTTTAAAGACTATATAAGGGGACATCTAGCAACTCTGCAAAACTAATCCCCACACTTCACGTGTGATACTAGTTTGCGCTCTAGAGTCGTTTCTCCTTTAACCTTTGGTTTTCTTCTTCTAAAACCAGGTTAACGACTTAAAGACTTCATTGGGATTGTGAAGCCATACCGATACTACTTTTATTGTAGTTGTGTGATCTTATCTTGCATCTTCTATCGTACGAGTAAAATCAGATTGATTGGCTTGAGATTAATATCTCCGATAGGCAAGATATAAAAAGTAATCACAAATATCTTCGTCTCATTGTTTGTGATTCCGCAACATCTTGTTTCGCTACCATACGATTAAGATTGTTGTGAGGTGATTGATTTATCTAGGCTGTTCTTCGGGAATATAAGACCGGATTATCAATTGGTTCCTGTTCACCTTGATTATTATTAAAAGACGGAACATAAACTTTAGGATTTTTCTGTGGGAGACAGATTGATCCTTTGATAGACTTGTCTGTGTGAGACAGATTTGTTTATTGTCAAAGCCTGCGATTTTGGGTCATAGCAACTCTTAGTTGTGGGTGAGATCATCTAAGGGAATCAAGTGCGCAGTATCCTGCTGTGATCAGAGGCATAGGGAGTACAACTGTACCTTGGATCAGTGGGAGACTGATTGGGGTTCAACTACAATCCAGTCTGAAGTTATCTTGGAGTAGGCTAGTGCCTGTATCGGCTTAATACAGTGTGTGTTCAATCTGGACTAGGTCCCGTGGTTTTTCTGCATTTGCGGTTTCCTCGTTAACAAAATTTCTGGTGTTTGTGATATTTCAATTTCCACATTATATTGTTTTATCTTTATAATTGAAATAATACAAGTTGTGCGTTAGATCATCAATTAGAGTAATCCAACCTTTGGTTGTTGATTTCATTGATTGATCCTTGGATATTGGTCTTTGGTACCATCCAAGTTATTCCTTGTATTTGATTAGTACTCGCAGTTTCTGTTTGAGGAAATCAAATCAAGAGAGAGAGAGATATAAACTCGTTGATGTACTTTTAATTTATTGAGTCTTGTTGATTCTCTTAAAAGTATATTCAAGTTTGTCCATACAGATTGCTAAGCGAAATATTGGGTGGTGTTTTTAGACACCCGCCTTTTCAATTCGTATCAGAGCAGGCAAACACGTTTAAGACCTTACAGTTCTGTGTTTGTAGCGATCTGACTCTATGGAAAGTAGTGTTATCTCAATAAATGCACCACCAGATCCATGGATTTCATAATTCTCTTCCATGACTGAGATTAATAAAATCTGTAGAAGAAATTCTATCTAAACCTCCACCAGGTTTAAAATCACTTGAAGTGTTTTCAGGGCTTGAAAAGAAGCTTGAGAGCTTATCTCTTGATGTTGAGTTATACCTCCAGAAAGAGCAAGAATCTCTTGACAGGCTAAATCAAGTTATGATGAATAATATTCATGTTAAGGTTGATATTGATTTACTAATCAGTGAGAGAAATGCTCCTCATCTGTGTAATCCAATTAGTTGTGATAAACTAAACGAATTACAAGAGGAGTTTAAATCTCAGTCATCTGGGTGTATCACCTCAAAGCATGAATTGATTCATTCCTCAATTCTTGATACTTACTATCAAGATAGTAGTATTGTCTTCTTTTATGAAGAATCTAGGAAGTCTCTTTTTATCAAAAGAGTTTGACTTTGCAGTTTTAAAAACTATATGCAGAAACTGTTTTTTATAAGTTGGAAATCAAGAAATCAGAAACACAAATCTTTTTGGATTCTCTCGAAGTTCTTTGATAGACTTATAAAAACAGTTCCATGGGTGTTTCTCAACACTACAAGATTTAAGAGTTGTTGGAAAGAAACTCTTTCTTGGTGCCATGGTGAGCAAGACATTGTTCACCTCAACACAACTTTTTGGTGTTTAAAGTGCATCCTCACCAAGAAATGCCATGCTATGTATACGGTGAAGGAAGCACAACAACTGGGGTACGCAGATTATATTCAGTAAGGCTGTAGAATTCAATTGGACTTTTCTAAAAGGGTATGTCTATAAACTTGAGAAATTTTTATGTTTTTATTTCTTGTTTGAGTACTTATAATGATCCATGTACCTTGATTATCGTTAATTTCTACCTAACTTGATATGTGTTTAAGGTTCTTAAATGTTTAGGTTTGGAAACATTAGTTCGGGATGTTTGGACTTCATGGTACATATACCAAGTATGCATAACATCATTTAAAACCAAAATCCAGGGGTTTAAGTTCGCAAACCCCGTATGCATACTGCTCCAGGATATGAAAATTCGTTTGCAAACCCGTATGCATACTTGACGTCGATATTCAATAAATTTGTTTTAGCCGTAACTTCTTTGTCCGAACTCGTATTGACCTCATTATTTTTGCATTCTCTCCCTATTTGAATTCTCTTCAAAATGGAGATGAGAAACCTTGAATTTGGATGAGTTAAGATTGGTATTTGTCCTGACTCTTGTTTTTGAGTATTTTGCTCCGTTTTGTTGCACTTGTTCCACTTCTCTTGAATTCGGGCACTTGGATTCTTGGAGTACTACTCTTCTAAGATCATTTGTAGCTTTTAAAAGAATGTTGTTGGTGAATCACAAAGAAGGAAGTTCAAGAATGGGCAGTAGTATGCATTACTATGGGATTCTTGAATGTTCACAATCATTTTATGAGAACTATGGTGCATGGTCATTAATGACTTTGTATATTCTTCTTTGAAAATATTTTTATACGCCTTTGGTATCTATTCAGTAGTGTGTCTTATGTTGAGCACGATACAACCAAATTGATTAATTTTTGATTAGCTTTGTTGGTTAATCCGTAAGGTACTTTATGTTGCGGATTCTTGAACTAAATTAATCATCTTGTTTGGTTATTTAGTTATTGCTCCATAAGTCTTTTTATGTCGAGCAAAACAAATGACAATTAAATTAATTAATTTTATATTTAGTTTGGTTGTGTATTCCAATTAGATTAATTATGGGTTCTCTTGTAATTAATCTAGTTGAGTATTTTCATACTCCGTAAGATTCCTCTTATGTTGAGTATATGAACGACTATCCTATTCATTTTCTAATGGTTATGTTAGTCGTGTGCTCCGTAAGTTCTCTTATGTCGAGCATAATCAATTAAGTTGATCACTTTTGTGTTTAATTTGATTTGTATTCCGATTAAATTAATCATGGGTTTACTTGTGATTAATTTGATTGAGTTTTTGGATATAGAAAATCATTCTCATGGTTTTTGGTGTCCAATGAAAATCCTTATTTTCTTTTGAAATTAAAGTCGCTCTTGTTGTTCCCTTGGGAATGACATCAAATGGGGGAGAGTTTTATAAGCACGCAGGTGCGACATATTTATACCCTCATTTATACTTTCTAGACCTCGCTATTTCACTAATAACATTATTTTAGAGCTTTTACAGGAATTACTGAAATCCACTAGCCCGGAAGATAAAATAGCTTAATTAGAAGCTATATTGGAGTTGGAGACTCAAGAAACCAAAAGCCAAGAATCAGTGGGATCCAAGGAAATTCACTTGCTCATTTGCCACACCACTTAGGCCATCAGATAGCTAGAGAGGTTGAGCATCTTTGCCAAACATGTGAACTGTACAAGGGACTAAAATGGTGAAACGTGGCTTTATCTTGACCACTTTTCTCAATCAAAACAAGAAAAAGAGATTCATTTTATTTCTCATTCAATATGATAACAACAGAGAAAGGGGATTTGAGAAGAAATTCTTCTTCAAGCAGCCGATGCGGACTCGAGATCTCCTACAACATCAGCAACAAGACAAATCTGTGAGTTTGGTTAGGGAATTTTATGTAGAACAAAGATGGAATCGCGAGATGAATTCCTTTGTGAAATAGAAGATAGCAACTGATGATGATTTGGTTTGGTGTCGGATCAAACTCAAGCTCAGTTTATGAGGAAAGCAAAGAAATGAGGACTGTTGTTGGTATTGTTGAAGTGAGGATTAATTGCAGGTGGTATAATTTGGGGTCTGTTGATTGAAGAACTGGTGGTGTTCTATGATTCGAATCAGGGTTGCTGCTGCCGATTAATGGTTGTATACAAGAAGATTAAGCAACATATTTTGGGGGTGTTACTATCCATTGAAATTGGGTCTGTATTATTAGGTCAACTGGTGATGGTGGTGGTGAAAGCAACATCAATATATTTGGGCACTCGAATGGAAGAATGGCAACCAAATTGGGATCTGAGGCATGAATTGAATTGGGGGTTTTAGTTTTCTAGAGAAATTAGCCAACAATGAAGAAGTTGGGAAGGTCGATTGAAGGCACGCAGAAAGGCGTTGCTGCCATGAATGTTGTGATTATGAAAGACAAGTCAGTGGCCGGAGTCGGGAAAGAGTTCTGTTAAGAAGGTACTGGTAGTTGGGAGAGTTCATGGAAGCAGCTCTCTACTAGGTGTTGCTGCACGTGATTGAATGGGATCTGGTGTTTGTGTTGTATAAGCAATTGATGTGATGTATTCCAGCATTTAGGTTTGATTTGGTATGAGTTCTATCTACTCAACAGTTATAGCTAAACTCTATATTAAGGTGAAGGATGAACTTGTAGGTTAATATTACTAGTGTTCTCAAAAAATGGTTTCAACAATAAAAGCTTAATTGTAATGTTTATGTTTCTCAAATTTGGGTTGTTGTTTGATGAGTTTGTCATGTCTTATGCCATGTATATTTCATAGTCGAATTCATGAACAACATCCATAGGACCTTGGTGATAAATGATTTATGATAATCCTATGACTATTTATGCCTTGTATGATTAGTGCTTAGGATTTCTACCTTCTAGGTTGAGAACAAACATATCCTCTTGAATATTCTTATATATTTTTCTTAACTGAAATATCTTTCGTGTTTCAATATCTAGGTTCGCTATTGTACACGAGTCAAATGAGACCTTTGTGAAAGACATAAGTGAATCTTTAGCCTATAATGGATTCTGTAACCCTAATACTTCGACATCTTTGATTACAATTCTTTATAATTTGCTCTATTCTATTCGTTAGCTCATTTTCTTTGCACAACAATCTCTCAAATATTGAATTTTGGTTAGTTAGGTCTTGATATTAATTAGTAGTAGTTTTCGCACTCCTTGAGAGAACGAACCGTTCTTGCTATTGTGTTCTCTTTTTGACACCGTGCACTTGCGGTAAAACAAAGTCGTTCTACCGACCCATCAAGTTTTTGGCGCCGCTGCCGGGGAGTGGCTGTAAAGTACTCTCTGATTGATATCATTGATTTATAGTTTAGTTTTTATTTTTCTGTACATAGTTTATTTTCATTTTTTTCTTTTAGATTTCTTTTAGTTCCTTTTTACGTAGCTTGTTTGATTATCTTTAGGTACCTTAGTTTGAAGAGCACAGTTGGAATCTCTCCAAAACATGCAGAAAAGTAAGTGTTTCGCGAAGCTTTGCAAGGTGAGTTTAGACTGAATTCTGCATTTTAGTATATGCAAAATCTACCAAGTAGTTTGGATAGAGATCAATTATTCGTCTTGTTAAAGTAACCCTTTATACATGACGAGAACAGATAATGAGGGTACGAATCCTCCTGTTAAAAGTTTGAGAGACTATATGTACCCAACTAGAGTCTCTCAACTCTCATGTATTGTTTTGCCTACCACCACAGCAACCTATGAGATTAGAGCAAGCACCATTCAAGCACTTCCTAAATTCTACGGTAAGGAGAATAAAAATCCTTACCACCACATTAGAGATTTTGAAGAATTGTGTGGTATAATGAAATTTAAGGACTTAGCTGATGATTATCTTAGACTTAGGTTGTTCCCTTTTTCCTTAAAGGATAAGGCAAATCATGGTTAAATGCATTAGCTCCTTCATCAGTTAGTACTTGGGATGGCATGATTAATCTATTCTTTCCTAGGCATAAAACTACTTCCATTCGTCAAAAACTGTATAAATTCTTTCCTAAGCATAGAACTACTGTCATTCGTCAAAAACTGTATTGTTTTTCACAACAAGAAAGAGAACCTCTTTATGAGTATGTAGAGAAGTTCCATGATATCTTGTTACAATGTCCACATCATGGATTTGATACTCCTAGACTCACGTCGATCCTTTATGAGGGATTAGATTTCAAAACATTGACAATAGTTGAATCATTTTGTGGTGGTAATTTTCCTGGTAAAACTGCCGAAGAAGGTTATAAATTTTTGCATGAAATGGCAGAAAAAACACAAGAATAGGAGGCTAAAGAATCCATAAGATCAATGACTAGTATAACAGGGGTTCACAGAGTTGACAGTGAATCTGATAAGCACGCAAGTGCGACATATTTATACCCTCATTTATACTTGCTAGACCTCGCTATTTCACTAATAACATTATTTTAGAGCTTTTACGGGAATTACTGAAATCCACTAGCCCGGAAGATTAAATAGCTTAATTAGAAGCTATATTGGAGTTGGAGACTCAAGAAACCAAAATCCAAGAGTCAGTGGGCTCCAAGGAAATTCACTTGCTCATTTGCCGCACCACTTAGGCCATCAGATTGCTAGAGAGGTTGAGCATCTTTGCCAAACATGTAAACTGCACAAGGGACTGAAATGGTGAAATGTGGTTGTCTCTTGACCACTTTTGTCAATCAAAACAAGAAAAAGAGATTCATTTTCTTTCTCATTCAAGCTGATAACAACAGAGAAAGGGGATCTGAGCAGAAATTCTTCTTCAAGCAGCCGATGCGGACTCGAGATCTCATACAACAGCAGCAACAAGACAAATCTGTGAGTTTGGTTAGGGAATTTTCTGTAGAACAAGGATGGAAGCCCGAGATTAATTCCTTTGTGAAATTTAAGATAGCAACTGATGATGATTTGGTTTGGTGTCGGATCAAACTCAAGCTCAGTTTATGGTGAAAGCAAAGAAATGAGGACTGTTGTTGGTATTGTTGAAGTGAGGATTAATTGCAGGTGGTATAATTTGGGGTCTGTTGATTGAAGAACTGGTGGTGTTCTATGATTCAAAACAGGGTTGCTGCTGCCGATTAATGGTTGTATACAAGAAGATTAAGCAACATATTTTGGAGGTCTTACCATCGATTGAAATTGGGTATGTATTATTAGGTCAACTGGTGATGGTGGTGGTGAAAGCAACATCAAGATGTGAGGCACTCAAATGGAAGAATGTCAACTTAATTGGGATCCGAGGCATGAACTGAATTGGGGGTTTTAGTTTTCTGAATAAATTAGCCAACAATGAAGAAGTTAGGAAGGTTGATTGAAGGCACGCATAAAGGTGTTGCTTCCATGAATGTTGTGATTATGAAAGACATGCCAGTGGCCGGAGTCGGAAAGAGTTCAGTTAAGAAGGTACTGGTAGTTGGGAGAGTTCATGGCAGCATCTCTCTACTAGGTGTTGCTGCACGTGATTGAATGTGATCTGATGTTTGTGTTGTGTAAGCAATTGATGTGATGTATTCCAGCATTTAGCTTTGATTTGGTATGAGTTCTATCTACTCAACAGTATGGCGAGGACAAAGTATTTGGAAGGTTCATCTGATTGCAGCTGGTGCTTACATTGAACGATGAGAAGATGGAGAAAGTGATGATGTTGCCAGACCTGAATGGAGATGGGAACCAGCACGAGCAATGCTGTCTATAATGGACAGCGGATGAACTTCCCTGAAGGCATGTATTTGGCGATTGGCGCTCATGACTGGATCGGGCATTGGAGGTTCTGAAGATGATTTCTGAACTTAAACTTATAAAGACTAAGGAATGCAATTTGCAAACCGTGGCTATAAAGTTCATGAATCGATTCGAGTGAATCAAATCATCCTTGCTTCAATTGTGTCTTGTGTAGTACATAAGATTTCCTTGCAATTGAACAACTTTATAACTAGTTTAATTGAGTCATTTGAACTAGTTATAGTGAAGAAGAATATGGTTGGTATGAAATGCTCATATGGCTAACCTTTTGGTCAACTATTGTTGAACCAATAATGTACACGTTTGGGTACGGTTAACAAACCTAGAAGCGTGCATTTCATTTGTGTATAACAAGCTAAGTTTTCGATCTAACGGTTGAGAAATATTAGCTTGAATCTAAATCAGGTTTTCATATAACGGTGGATATTATTTGCTTTGTGACCAAGGCGAAACCCTGATTTTAAAGACTATATAAGGGGACATCTAGCAACTCTGCAAAACTAATCCCCACACTTCACGTGTGATACTAGTTTGCGCTCTAGAGTCGTTTCTCCTTTAACCTTTGGTTTTCTTCTTCTAAAACCAGGTTAACGACTTAAAGACTTCATTGGGATTGTGAAGCCATACCGATACTACTTTTATTGTAGTTGTGTGATCTTATCTTGCATCTTCTATCGTACGAGTAAAATCAGATTGATTGGCTTGAGATTAATATCTCCGATAGGAAAGATATAAAAAGTAATCACAAACATCTTCGTCTCATTGTTTGTGATTCCGCAACATCTTATTTCGCTACCATACGATTAAGATTGTTGTGAGGTGATTGATTTATCTAGGTTGTTCTTCGGGAATATAAGACCGGATTATTAATTGGTTCATGTTCACCTTGATTATTATTAAAAGACGGAACATAAAATTTAGGATTTTTCTGTGGGAGACAGATTGATCCTTTGATAGACTTGTCTGTGTGAGACAGATTTGTTTATTGTCAAAGCCTGCGATTTTGGGTCATAGCAACTCTTAGTTGTGGGTGAGATCATCTAAGGGAATCAAGTGCGCAGTATCCTGCTGTGATCAAAGGCGTAGGGAGTACAACTGTACCTTGGATCAGTGGGAGACTGATTGGGGTTCAACTACAGTCCAGTCCGAAGTTAGCTTGGAGTAGGCTAGTGCCTGTAGCGGCTTAATACAGTGTGTGTTCAATCTGGACTAGGTCCCGTGGTTTTTCTGCATTTGCGGTTTCCTCGTTAACAAAATTTCTGGTGTCTGTGTTATTTCAGTTTCCACATTATATTTTTTTATCTTTATAATTGAAATAATACAAGTTGTGCGTTAGATCATCAATTAGAGTAATCCAACCTTTGGTTGTTGATTGTCATTGATTGATCCTTGGATATTGGTATTTGGTACCATCCAAGTTATTCCTTGTATTTGATTACTACTCGAAGTTTCTGTTTGAGGAAATCAAATCAAGAGAGAGAGAGATATAAACTCGTTGATATACTTTTAATTTATTGAGTCTTGTTGATTCTCTTAAAAGTATATTCGAGTTTCTCCATACAGATTGCTAAGCGAAATATTGGGTGGTGTTTTTAGACCCCCGCTTTTTCAATTCGTATCAGAGCAGGCAAACACGTTTAAGACCTTAAAATTTTGTGTTTGTAGCGATCTGACTCTATGGAAAGTAGTGTTATCTCAATAAATGCACCACCAGATCCATGGATTTCAGAATTCTCTTCCATGACTGAGATTAATAAAATCTGTAGAAGAAATTCTATCTAAACCTCCACCAGGTTTAAAATCACTTGAAGTGTTTTCAGGGCTTGAAAAGAAGCTTGAGAGCTTCTCTTGATGTTGAGTTATACCTACAGAAAGAGCAAGAATCTATTGACAGGCTAAATCAAGTTATGATGAATGATATTCATGTTGAGGTTGATATTGATTTACTAATCAGTGAGAGCAATGCTCCTCATCTGTGTAATCTAATTAGTTATGATAAACTAAACGAATTACAAGAGGAGTTTAAATCTCAACCATCTGGGTGTATCACCTCAAAGCATGAATTGATTTATTCCTCAATTCTTGATACTTACTATCAAGATAGTAGTATTGTCTTCTTTTATGAAGAATCTAGGAAGTCTCTTTTTATCAAAAGAGTTTCCCTTCGCAGTACTAAAAACTATCTGCAGAAACTTTTTTTTATAAGTTGGAAATCAAGAAATCAGAAACACAAATCTTTTTGGGTTCTCTCGAAGTTCTTTGATAGACTTATAAAAATAGTTCCTTGGGTGTTTCTCAACACTACAAGATTTAAGAGTTGTTGGAAAGAAACTCTTTCTTGGTGCCATGGTGAGCAAGACATTGTTCACCTCAACACAACTTTTTGGTGTTTAAAGTGCATCCTCACCAAGAAATGCCCTGCTATTTATACGGTGCGGGAAGCACAACAACTGGGGTACGCAGATTATATTCAGTAAGGCTGTAGAATTCAATTGGACTTTTCTAAAAAGGTATGTCTATAAACTTGAGCAAGTTTTATGTTTTTATTTCTTGTTTGAGTACTTATAATGATCCGTGTACCTTGATTATCGTTAATTTCTACCTAACTTGATATGTGTTTAAGGTTCTTAAATGTTTAGGTTTGGAAACATTAGTTCGGGATGTTTGGACTTCATGGTACACATACCAAGTATGCATAACATCATTTAAAACCAAAATCCAGAGGTTTAAGTTCGCAAACCCCGTCTGCATACTGCTCCAGGATATGAAAATTCGTTTGCAAACCCGAATGCATACTTGACGTCGATATTCAGTAAATTTGTTTTGGCCGTAACTTCTTTGTCCGAACTCGTATTGACCTAATTATTTTTGCATTCTCTCCCTATTTGAATTCTCTTCAAAATGGAGATGAGAAACCTTGAATTTGGATGAGTTAAGATTGGTATTTATCCTGACTCTTGTTTTTGAGTATTTTGCTCCGTTTTGTTGCACTTGTTCCACTTCTCTTGAATTTGGGCACTTGGATTCTTGGAGTACTACTCTTCTAAGATCATTTGTAGCTTTTACAAGAATGTTGTCGGTGAATCACAAAGAAGGAAGTTCAAGAATGGGCAGTAGTACGCATTACTATGGGATTCTTGAATGTTCACAATCATTTTATGAGAACTATGGTGCATGGTCATTAATGACTTTGTATGTTCTTCTTTGAAAATCTTTTTATACGCCTTTGGTAGCTATTCTTGGTATAAATCCGGGCGAAAAAGATTGATTCTACTCTCTAATGAAAAATCATCTTATATGTGCATTACGAGTTTGTCTTGATTCCTAGGAAACTTCTTATGAGAATTTATTCTTGTTTTTGAGAAGGATTACTAGAGTTTGGAATAGCAATTATTGTGATTACACATAGCTATGTCAAACGTTTTCATCTTCATGTTTTTAGATTTATTGGTTTAAATTCTAAAAGCTATTTGGAAGATGATGTTTTTGTAGTATTAATCTTTATGATTTGTTATATTGCAATTTGTTATGGGATATTTGTGTTTACATCTGTGAACTATATTTGTCCCATATTTTGTCAAAAGTAAAGTCGTTCATGATCGGTATTCATGTATTGATTTAAGGATGGATAGACTTTTGACATATACAAAAGTTAAGCCTATATTGTCAATTCTTTTATGGAAAATAGGTTAAAATCTTTTTTGTTCAAGGATTATGTCTATTAAAAATTGTTATGCAAATAGTGATGGAAGATAGAATGGATCCTTGTGTATTCCACAATATTGATCTTCACTGATCCATATTTTATGTAATACTGTGAGGCTCAGTAGTGTGTCTTATGTTGAGCACGATACAACCAAGTTGATTAATTTTTGATTAGCTTTGTTGGTTGTTCCGTAAGGTACGTTATGTTGTGCATTCTTGAACTAAATTAATCATCTTGTTTGGTTATTTAGTTATTACTCCATAAGTCTTTTTATGTCGAGCAAAACAAATGGCAATTAAATTAATTACTTTTATATTTAGTTTGGTTGTGTATTCCAATTAGATTAATTATGGGTTCTCTTGTAATTAATTTAGTTGAGTATTTTCATACTCCGTAAGATTCCTCTTATGTTGAGTATATGAACGACTATCCTATTCATTTTCTAATGGTTATGTTAGTCGTGTGCTCCGTAAGTTCTCTTATGTCGAGCATAATCAATTAAGTTGATCACTTTTGTGTTTAATTTGATCGCGTATTCCGATTAAATTAATCATGGGTTTACTTGTGATTAATTTGATTGAGTGTTTGGATATAGAAAATCATTCTCATGGTTTTTAGTGTCCAATGAAAATCCTTATTTTCTTTTGAAATTAAGGTCGCTCTTGTTGTTCCCTTGGGAATGACATCAAATGGGGGAGAGTTTTATAAGCACGCAGGTGCGACATATTTATACCCTCGTTTATACTTGCTAGACCTCGCTATTTCGCTAATAACATTAATTTAGAGCTTTTACAGGAATTACTGAAATCCACTAGCCCGGAAGATAAAATAGCTTAATTAGAAGCTATATTGGAGTTGGAGACTCAAGAAACCAAAAGCCAAGAATCAGTGGGATCCAAGGAAATTCACTTGCTCATTTGCCACACCACTTAGGACATCAGATAGCTAGAGAGGTTGAGCATATTTGCCAAACATGTAACTGTACAAGGGACTAAAATGGTGAAATGTGGCTGTCTCTTGACCACTTTTCTCAATCAAAACAATAAAAAGAGATTCATTTTCTTTTTCATTCAAGCTAATAACAACAGAGAAAGGGGATCTGAGAAGAAATTCTTCTTCAAGCAGCCGATGCGGACTCGAGATCTCCTACAACAGCAGCAACAAGACAAATCTGTGAGTTTGGTTAGGGAAATTTCTGTAGAACAAGGATGGAAGCCCGAGATGAATTCCTTTGTGAAATTGAAGATAGCAACTAATGATGATTTGGTTTGGTGTCGGATCAAACTCAAGCTCAGTGACTGTAAAGTACTCTCTGATTGATATCATTGATTTACTAGTTTAGTTTTTATTTTTCTGTACATAATTTATTTTCATTTTTTTTATTTTAGATTTCTTTTAGTTCCCTTTTACGTAGCTTGTTTGATTATCTTTAGGTACCTTAGTATGAAGAGCGCAGTTGGAATCTCTCCAAAACATGCAGAAAAGTAAGTGTTTCGCGAAGCTTTGCAAGGTGAGTTTAGACTGAATTCTGCATTTTAGTATATGCAAAATCTACCAAGTAGTTTGGATAGAGATCAATTATTCGTCTTGTTAAAGTAACCCTTTATACATGACGAGAACAGATAATGAGGGTACGAATCCTCCTGTTAAAAGTTTGAGAGACTATATGTACCCAACTAGAGTCTCTCAACTCTCATGTATTGTTTTGCCTACCACCACAACAACCTATGATATTAGAGCAAGCACCATTCAAGCACTTCCTAAATTCTACGGTAAGGAGAATGAAAATCCTTACCACCACATTAGAGATTTTGAAGAATTGTGTGGTATAATGAAATTTAAGGACTTAGTTGATGATTATCTTATACTTAGGTTGTTCCCTTTTTCCTTAAAGGATAAGGCAAATCATGGTTAAATGCATTATCTCCTTCATCAGTTAGTACTTGGGATGGCATGATTAATCTATTCTTTCCTAGGCATAGAACTACTGCCATTCGTCAAAAACTGTATAAATTCTTTCCTAGGCATAGAACTACTGCCATTCGTCAAAAAATGTATTGTTTTTCATAACAAGAAAGAGAACCTCTTTATGAGTATGTAGAGAAGTTCCATGATATCTTGTTACAATGTCCACATCATGGATTTGATACTCCTAGACTCACGTCGATCCTTTATGAGGGATTAGATTTCAAAACATTGACAATGGTTGAATCATTTTGTGGTGGTAATTTTCCTGGTAAAACTGCCGAAGAAGGTTATAAATTTTTGCATGAAATGACAGAAAAACACACAAGAATGGGAGGCTAAAGAATCCATAAGATCAATGACTAGTATAACAGGGGTTCACAGAGTTGACAGTGAATCTGATAAGCACGCAGGTGCGACATATTTATACCTTCATTTATACTTGCTAGATCTCGCTATTTTACTAATAACATTATTTTAGAGCTTTTACGGGAATTACTAAATCCACTAGCCCGGAAGATAAAATAGCTTAATTAGAAGCTATATTGGAGTTGGAGACTCAAGAAACCAAAATCCAAGAGTCAGTAGGCTCCAAGGAAATTCACTTGCTCATTTGCCGCATCACTTAGGCCATCAGATTGCTAGAGAGGTTGAGCATATTTGCCAAACATGTGAACTGCACAAGGGACTGAAATGGTGAAATGTGGTCGTCTCTTGACCACTTTTCTCAATTAAAACAAGAAAAAGAGATTCATTTTCTTTCTCATTCAAGCTGATAACAACAGAGAAAGGGGATCTGAGCAGAAATTCTTCTTCAAGCAGCCGATGCGGACTCGAGATCTCCTACAACAGCAGCAACAAGACAAATCTGTGAGTTTGGTTAGGGAATTTTCTGTAGAACAAGGATGGAAGCCCGAGATTAATTCCTTTGTGAAATTGAAGATAGCAACTGATGATGATTTGGTTTGGTGTCGGATCAAACTCAAGCTCAAAGCAAAGAAATGAGGACTGTTGTTGGTATTGTTGCAGTGAGGATTAATTGCAGGTGGTATTATTTGGGGTCTGTTGATTGAAGAACTGGTGGTGTTCTATGATTCGAAACAGGGTTGCTGCTGCCGATTAATGGTTGTATACAAGAAGATTAAGCAACATATTTTGGAGGTCTTAGTATCGATTGAAATTGGGTCTGTATTATTAGGTCAACTGGTGATGGTGGTGGTGAAAGCAACATCAAGATGTGAGGGCACTCGAATGGAAGAATGGCAACCAAATTGGGATCCGAGGCATGAACTGAATTGGGGGTTTTAGTTTTCTGAATAAATTAGCCAACAATGAAGAAGTTAGGAAGGTTGATTGAAGGCACGCAGAAAGGTGTTGCTGCCATGAATGTTGTGATTATGAAATACATGCCAGTGGCCGGAGTCGGGAAAGAGTTCAGTTAAGAAGGTACTGGTAGTTGGGAGAGTTTATGGCAGCATCTCTCTACTAGGTGTTGCTGCACGTGATTGAATGGGATCTGGTGTTTGTGTTGTGTAAGCAATTGCTGTGATGTATTCCATCGTTTAGCTTTGATTTGGTATGAGTTCTATCTACTCAACAGTATGGCGAGGACAAAGTATTTGGAAGGTTCATCTGATTGCAGCTGGTGCTTACATTGAACGATGAGAAGATGGAGAAAGTGATGATGTTGCCAGACCTGAATGGAGATGGGAACCAGCACGAGCAATGCTGTCTATAATGGACAACGGATGGACTTCCCTGAAGGCATGTATTTGGCGATTGGCGCTCATGACTGGACCGTGCTTTGGAGGTTCTAATAGCGGCCTTAAAGGGGAGATGCCTATAAATACTCACTACACAGACTCAAAAGAGATACGCCGTCTACAGGGAAGAACAAGGGTTTGAGCTTTATCATTTGATTTTCAATATGTTGTTTCGTTTATCAAATTCTATGGCTTTTAAGAAAACCATATCTAGCTAAACTCTATATTAGGATGAAGGATGAACTTGTAGGTTAATATTCTTGTGTTCTCAAACAATGGTTTCAATAATAAAAGCTTAATTGTAATGTTTGTGTTTCTCAAATCTGGGTTGTTGTTTGATGAGTTTTTCATGTCTTATGCCATGTATATTTCATAGTCGAATTCTTGAACAACATCCATATAGGACCTTGGTGATAAATGATTTATGATAATCTTATGACTATTTATGCCTTGTATGATTAGTTTGGGATTTCTACCTTCTAGGTTGAGAACAAACATATCCTCTTGAATATTCTTATCTATTTTTCTTAACTGAAATATCTTTCGTGTTTCGATAGCTAGGTTCACTATTTTACACGAGTCAAATGAGACCTTTGTGAAAGACATACGTGAAGCTTTGGCCTATAACGGATTCTGTAAACCTAATACTTCGACATCTTTTATTACAATTCTTTATAATTTGCTCTATTCTATTCCTTAGCTCATTTTCTTAGCACAACAATCTCTCAAATATTGAATTTTGGTTAGTTAGGTCTTGATATTAATTAGTAGTAGTTTTCGCACTCCTTGAGGGAACGAACTGTGCTTGCTATTGTGTGCTCTTTTTGACACCGTGCACTAGCGGTAAAACAAAGTCGGTCTACCGACCCATCAAGTTTTTGAGAGCACGCAAGTGTGACGCGTATTCACCCATAAATACATTAATTGGGACTCATTTTATCACTAATAAACTTGTTTGTAGGTATTTTTGGGCAATAATCATTTTTGGAAAATTCGGCTCGAAAAGTTGTTAAAGGCACCCCGGAGGACAATTGCTAAACGGACTCCTACTCCGTATAAGGGGCATCTCAGCTGATAAGGGGCATCTCAGGGCGCCAACAGCTAATCGCACCCCAGCACTGGTTAAGGGGCGCACTTTTCTTCTTCGTTCAAACACAAATTGGCGGGAAAATTTCCTGTGTAATTGCGATATCTTCTGGAGCAGATTTGGACAGGTTTTTACGTGAGATTTTCACGCAGTTGGATTGGTATAATCCTGTTTCAACTAAACAGGGTCGGTAAGGTGTTTAGATTCGAATAAAAATGGATAGTCTCGTTGGTTTAAGGATGCAAAGAAAGAAAGATACCGAATATTCTGTTTGAATTTCTGGCATTGATTATGGAAGATACGTAAGCTTTAAAAGAAGATATTCTCATGGGAATCATATCTATTATGTTTGGGAAGAGTTTTGAAAGATCATACATGCATGATATTACTGCACACACGCGGAAACAGAGAAAGAATATTTCTCATATTTTTCTTTGTTGTGATTGGAAGATGGCGTGTGGCTGAATAGATTTTAGCTCAACCAAGAGACGTATAGCATTTAGTTTGGAGTGTGTGGACTGATGCAGTCACGAGAAGAAGATAAACAGGGAAATAAAACCCGTGTAATGGCAGCGGAGAATAATGAATTGAAGAACAAATATTTTTCATTAAACCGGGAAGATTTGGATGCCATGAAGTATAAAAATGCAGTTGAGGAAACACACAAGGGTATCGATTATTTGGGGAGAAGAACAGAGGGTTGCAGAGCATATTTCTATGCTGCTGCAGAAAATAAGAAGAAGAAGAACAAACTACGCTTGTAGTCTGTCGTTTAAAACTGTCACTGTTTCTACCTGGAATGGCAGTTTTCTGCGACAGATAAAAATAATAGTTTACTGTAATATTCATTGTAACAGTTTTACAGCGTTGCGAAACTCAGTTTTCTTACCTCTTCACCTCTTGTAAGCACTTTTGAGCAATAAAAATGAATTTTGAGCGTGTTTACAATATGAGGAGTTAAACCCCTACTCTGGGTCGACGGATGAATCCGAATTTCATACATGGGTGAATTTATTTTATTCTCTATATGACTTTTGCACTAATTAAAATTGATTTATGATTTGAATTAATTGGATGTCATTTAATTTGATGGGTCATGCTTGCTTGGATGTTTTGATGTCCCATACTTAGGATTTACAACTAATCTTTTGAGAATCTACCTTGACAAAAATAAGAGTCCATGTTTTTATTTATTGAGCTATAACTGCTGAAGAATAAATAAATGAACCTTATAATATGAATTCGGTGAACTCCTAGTCCCAGTAACTCTCGCTTTTATTAAATCTTCACAAGTCTTAGAGTTCGAATCTTATTTACTACAACAACAATTAAAAATATCATCAGAGTTCTTTTGAACTTGTGCTTAATGGTCATATCCTGAGGGGTGTGTGGCTGTGGAATTTTAAAGGGGTTATCTTGTATCTTTAAGCTCCTTGATGAATGCTATTAGCTTCGGCTATATGATTGCATCTAAATTAGATGGTATGTATTTTCTTTTAATCATGAAACGTCTCTTACGGAAATTTCATTATGATCCCGTTCTTGTACCTTTGCCAATTTTATTGACAAAAAAGCGGAGAATTAATATGTAGTTCACACTACAAATACATATGGTTTTCGGATCATTGTGAAAGGGGGAGTGGTTTCCATGTGAGATGGAGTATTGACTAAGGGGGAGTGATACATATCACCATAGTATTATTGTTGAAGTTGTGATATAATTGGACTTTGACACTGTGTAATAATACTATGACATTGTATAAAAATGATCGAGACCGATGCTTTCTCATTGTTATAGCTACGGATCTTCAACAATGGTGATGCTAAACTTACAACCTTTGGGATCATTCGAGTACTTGGAAGTGACGAAGATTTCGAGGAATGTTGAAGATTAGACATGTGGAATAGGATCTACTAAAGTTTCTTTATCTTTTTTGTATTTCATATGTATTGATAGTTTTGTCACTAAAATTGACAAAGGGGGAGATTGTTAGTGCATTGCTCGGTCGAAATCGCATGTGTTGCTATCTCAAGCATGTTTGTCAATGTTAGTGATCAAAACTATAAGTCTTGATTTCTATTCTACTATAGCTAAGTCTCGGAGTAGGATAGAAAGTGTAGTTGAGCTCAAGGACTTCATGGAGATTCATCATACATGAAGAAGAACTACTCAAGGAACCGGTGGAACTTCTCCACAAAAAGGTATGTGAAGACTTGAACTTATCTGTCACTCAAAAGTCTATCTACTCTATCTCCTACTTCTTGAGACAAAAAGTCGTATGCTATATATAAACTTAGATTATACACATTTGGTATTTCGAGCCGAGTATACCTCGCCTATCTATATCTCGAAATATGTGTTGGTAAGCGTTTCACTTCGACCATGTTTATCTTTACCTAGTGACAAAAGTCATGATATGTTTCAATCACTTTGAAAATTGCTTTGACGAGAAATGGTGTAACAACTATATAACGTCCTCTAAGAATGTTTCAATGGTTGGAATGAGAGTTTAGATTACATAACCAATGATGGAAAAAAGTATTGTTGTGGAAACACATATGTGCATAAGTCCTATCATTTGAACCAAAGTTTGCGAGCTTTGTTGATCAAGAGAAACCGGAGAATGGCTTGTTTCCAAGTCCGCGTACTGTCGAACTTCTCATTCCGAGAAATTCTGCTGGAGTTGACAAACTTGTTGCGTGAGTAGCAGTCCGCGAACCGGCGGAAAGTATTTGCCGATATTTCCTGCTGGAGTTTGTAAACTCTGCCCGATTGCTTAAGTCCGCGAACCTAGTGTGCGAACTTAAGAATGTTATATATCTGAAGATGATTTCTGAACTTAAACTTATAAAGACTACGGAATGCAATTTGCAAACCGTGGCTATAAAAAGTTCATGAATCGATTCGAGTGAACCAAATCATCTTTGCTTCAATTGTGTCTTGTGTAGTACATAAGATTTCCTTGCAATTGAAAAACTCTATAACTAGTTCAATTGAGTCATTTGAACTAGTTATGGTGAAGAAGAATATGGTTGGTATGAAATGCTCATATGGCTAACGTTTTGGTCAACTACTGTTGAACCAACAATTTACACGTTTGGGTGCGGTTAATGATGTGAATTTTCAAAGTTGTTGTAGTAATATGATTCGTTCAAGACTTGTGAAAGCGAATTTTTAAATTTTTTAATAAATAAAATAGTGAACTAAATTAAAAAGATGTTGTGAGAATTATGGAAAGACTGGGCTAGGATTCCGCTATTTACCAATTCCAATGTGATACTAATTATAATCATGCAATTTCACACGTTCAAATTGATTCTCAACTATTGCAAAAGTATATTTTTAGAAACAACAAATGTTAATCCAAAGCATGAGACATCAAAACCCTAGGCTAAGCATGTTCCATCAAAAGAAAATACAATTGTTTAACAAAAACCATAAAATCTATTTTCAATCTAGGCAAATAATCATAAATAAAAATTGCACAAATTAAATAATTAAGAATTACCACTTTTTCATTGGAAAGATAGCATCCTCCGTCGCCCCAAGGATTGGGTTTAGCTAATCATTGTGGAAACGCGCTCAAAAGTTGATTTCATTGCTCAAAGTGTTTACAAATGATGAATTGGAGAAAAACTATTAAAAATCGGGTGTTTGCAACGTTTTTAATTGTTGCAAAACACTGTTACATAAAACGATAAAAGCAAACCATCGTTTTTTAGCTTCTACGACCCCCGCCTCTGTGTCGTTATCACTGTTGATAAACGACTGTCTTCGTGAGTCTGTTCTTCAGTTCTGCAACAGCAAAAATGGTGTTCTTTGCAACTCGATTTTTCGGCTCTGTGATGCTCTGTAACTCTCCCCGAACTCTCTATCTCCTCACTGATACCCAAGACACTCTTATTTATACTGTGAAGCCAATCTTAGGTAGACAATCATCTCAATTACTCCAAAAGATCTTTGCAGTTAATGAAAGTATTTCACGGCAATATTTCCTCTCCATTTTCACACGTCTTCTGAGTTGTATGGTATATCCAAATCTTCTCATTTAATTGAGCCAAATAATGAAGAGAATATCTTCAATTAACTTCGTGAATAATTCCTTCCTTGTTTTTGAAAATATCCAAAAGTATACGATTTCCTTCCATTCAAGACAACTACAATATCTTACTATCATGGTAAGAAGATAATCATGTCTTAAAGACACAAATATCCCCATAATATCATGACCAGAATCTCACACAGTTGAGATTTCTTTTCCCGCCAAATATCTTTCACGTGAAGAAGAAGATGGGTGCCCCCTATCCGGTCATGGGGTGCGAATAGCAGATGCCATGAGGGGTGTCTCTGTTCAGCTGCTTGGGTGAAAATATTCTTTGGGTACCCCTTATCCACAAGTGAGAGTCTTAATAACACATTCCTTCCGGTGCTTTAGACGACTTTTCGAGCCGATTTTTCCAAGAATGTTTATTTCAAAAAATACCTAAAAACACATAAAATACCATAATACGTACAAAAGTCGAGTACCAAAAATACATGAAATTAAGGACAACGTAGACACAAAAATGTGTCTATCAAATACCCCCAAACTTATTATTTGCTAGTCCTCGAGCAAAACTAATCTAGAAAATAAAATGACTACACTTAGCACGTGCAGCAAGCCGTTAGACCGCTAGGTGGCCCTAACGTCGGAGTGTTGTCTCCGGAGGGTTTACCAGAGGTGTACCCACAAAAACTTTACTACAGACCTTAGCTATCTACGCAGAACCTTGGAAGGCACTAAAGAATCTCCTTGATTGGCATACAATCATTGACTATAGGAGGAAGTACCCTGATGCGAAATTCCAATTGTTGTACACGAGTTTGCACTCAACATACTAAAATTCATATATAAGTGACAGAGCTCCACTCAGATAGTTTCTGTACATCATAACCGGAGTCAACCAATCACATGGAAAGATTAAGAAGATGGATAAAGAGATGGTTAAAAGTGAACGGTGTTTCCCATATCTGTCTGAAGGCCTCTTCCAAGGTGAACCTATCCTAATGGACTGAGATACCGGTCTGACTAATATCAACACATCTGGCATATACAAGGGGACAAGTGGTCGATAAACCTAACTCTAGGTCAACACAACTGGCATATACAAGGGCACCAGTGATCGACTTTATTGAATTTATTCCGGTTGGTCTAATGGTCTGGTCTCTTTTTCTTTTTTTTTGTTGGTATCTCAATCACTCTATTCCACCCTAGCAAAGGTAACAACTTGAATCGTGTGCCCCACCAAATTACTTAAAAAATAAAAACAGAAGGATTAGGATTCAACGAGATATGGCGAAACTACCATGTTTTTTTTTTAATTCTAACACCTGAGCTCTGTGATTTTATGAATAGACTCTTTAGATGTTTCCATCTAATCAGATTGGTTCCTCAACTCCTACAACCAAGATGTTTCCGTCCACTTAGATTGGTTAGTGCCAACCTTAATAAGCATAAATTTCAAGGCTCTGGAGTTTATTTGTTACAGCTAAGAGCTAACAAAAAGTTTCTTCCCCACCCCCAAACTTAAATCTAACATTGTCCTCAATTTTCTAAAGATGAAATTAAAAGCATGAACAATAAGAAATTGTTACCACTTAATGGATGGAAAAATAAATAAGGAAGGATATTACCTTAAGCATGAGTACCTCCCAGGAAATGCTAAATTTAAAATCTTTAGCTAGACATCAAATATCTCAAAAAGTATTGTTACCTTCCAAAGTCATATATCAATAGTCGAAACAATTGTGGGTCCATAAGACCAAATAGAGCTGACACCAGTATGAGACAACTGCACTGATTCAGAAAAATGAAAAGAAGGAGCACGTCCTAATCTAAGGTTTCTGTCAAGACAACTGGGTTTATCCGCGACGCGTAATTGAACTTCATATGTGTGTCTCGATAAATAGATTCATCCGAAAAACGGGTCTCTAATACCTGGGTTACCTCCTGGAAAATATCAGGAGGATCAGGGTTGCGGGGTCTGAAAAGACTCAAGTAATATCTCAGATGTACAAGGCTCGAGTCCCAAGTTAGGGACTCTAATTAGGGATACGATACAATCACAAGAACCATCACTACCCCCGAACTTAGGGTTCACAGATAAACCTCTAACTATTTCTTGAATTTCCGGATCTTCAGAGTCCTTAAAATACTCAAGAGATTCTTCTAGTTCTCTACCCCCAAACTTAGGGTCATCATTATTCTCAGAAAAACCTAAAACTATTGCCTGAATTTCTGGGTCCATAGAATCTTTAAAATACTCAAGAGCTTCTTCTAAAGATTGATCACATATCTGATCTAAGAGAATGGTTTCCTCAAAATCATCTAAAGAATCTACCAGTAAAGTGTCAAGCCAATTATCCTGAACCAAATCCTGAACTAAAGTTCTAATCATATTCACTTCTTCTAAGTCATCTTTCTTAGAAGGTTGTCTAGTAACATTAAAGACATTTAGTTCAGTGGTCATATTACCAAAGGATATATTCATAAGCCCAGTCCTACAGTTGATGACAGCGTTAGCTGTGGCTAAAAATGGGCAACCTAAAATCACTGGGATTTGACGACTTGGGTCCTGAACAGGCTGGGTGTCTAGAACAACGAAATCCACTGGATAAATAAACTTATCAACCTCAATCAGAACATCCTCTATGAAACCACGAGGGACTTTGACAGATCTATCAGCTAATTGTAGTGTCATTTTAGTCGGTTTCAACTTACCAAGACCTAGCTGGGTGTATACATGATGCGGGAGTAAGTTAACACTAGCTCCTAAGTCAAGTAAAGCTTTATCGACCATGTGATTACCAATAGCATAACATATGGTGGGGCATCTAGGATCCTTATACTTAGGGGGTGTTTGGTTCAGAAGAATGGAACTTACCTGACCAACTAAAAAAGATTTCTTATGGACATTGAGCTTACGCTTTCGTGTACAAAGATTTTTAAGGAACTTGGCATAAGCAGGCATCTGCCTAATTGCTTCTAATAGAGGAATGTTGATGTTCACCTGCTTAAATGTTTCCATTATCTCGTTGAAAGTCGACTCTTTCTTTGTTGGGGCTAACAAATGTGGATATGGGGCTCTAGGCACAAAGGTATACCTATCAGGAATTTCTTGGGAATCCTTAGAGACTGTTTCGGTTTCCTCGTCTACGGGCTCCTCTTGGGAAGTAGAAGGTGGAACTATAGTATGTCCACTAGGCATGGCTACCTTATTGTCTACCATTTTACCACTCCTAAGGGTTGTTATCGAGTTCATATGTTTGATGATTTCTCACCAGCTAAAGATATTTGATGGATTCCCCTAGGGTTGGGTTGTGGTTGTCTAGGAAACTTTTGTTTTTCTCTCAATGTCTCATTTATCTGACTAACCTGGGTTTTCAACTCGGAAATAGCCTGAGAGTTAACCTGACCTATTCTCTTATTTTCTTCTAAACCTTGAGCAACAGATTGTTGAAACTGCACAGTGTTACGAGTTAACAAAGCAAGAGACTCTTCTAAACTCATAATCTTCTTATCCAAAGGGTTCTGAAACTGTGCCGGAGCTGAAGGATTCTTAGTATAGCCAAAACCTGGGGGAACCTGAGCATTACTAGACTGACCTTGATTCTGGCCCTTGGACCAAGAAAGGTTTGGATGGTTTCTCCAGCCAGGGTTATAGGTTTCTGAATATGGGTCAAACTTCTGTTGGTTATCAAACCTAGTGTTGTTATAAAGAGCATTGGCTTGCTCTACAACAACATGGCCTTCCCAAAAAGGCTCATTTCTTCCACTACTACCACTAGAATGACCTAATTCTAAGGCTTCTAACCTTTTGGCTATAGCTGCTATTTTGGCATCTGACTCATAAGATCCTTCTACCCTATTAACATTTACTTTACTTATAAGAATTGTTTTCTGGGGTTCCCTACTATTTTCCCATTGCTGGGTCTTATCGGCGATTTCATTCAAAAATGTCATCGCTTCATCAACAGTTTTATTCTCAAACCCACCTGTGCATAAGGACTCAACCATGGTTGTTGTTGAATAATCTAAAACCTCGTAGAGGATCTGAACTAACCTAACAAAATGAGGACATTGAGATATCAAGTCATTGAACCTTTCTAAGTACCTATATAAAGATTCTCCCTCTTGTTGGGAAAAAGTACATATTTGTGTCCTAATAGACGATGTTTTATGCCTTGGGAAAAACTTATGTATAAAAGCAGAAGTAAGTTGGTCATAGGTTTCAATTGACTCAGAGTCCAAACTATACATCCAAGATTTGGCTTTATCTTTTAAGGAAAAAGGGAATAACCTAAGTTTCAACGCATTATCACTTAGGTTTTTAATTTTCAGAGTACTACAAACTTCCTCAAATTACCTAACATGAAAATAGGGGTTCTAATTCTCCTTACCTAAAAACATTGGGAGCATCTGTAAAGTCCCAGGTTTCAGTTCATAATTTTCCTCGGTTTCAGCTAACTTGATACAAGACGGACGAGAGGTCCTAGTTGGGTTTAGCAAAGCTTTCAAAGTTGCCATTTATGGCACTACCAAAGTACTAGGAGTACTAGGGGTCCTTTCCTCACAAAGAGACAGATTCTCAAAACTGAAGTTTCCAAAAACGGGGCTCTCAAAAGAAGAGTCTTTGAGCTCCCCGCCTTCACAAGAAGAACTACTAGGTTTGTCACTAATCAAACGACCTAGAGTGTTTCTTTTCCAAGACCGTTTAAAAACTTCGGGCATACACTAGAAAAAAAAATCAAAAAGAAAAGTCCTAAAACGGAAGGGATGTTCTATGCAAACACAAACAAGGCTGACTCCACCACAGCAAACCTACTGATTTCTAGCAAACAAAAAGCATGATGGCTCCACTTAAATTGTTTCTAGATCAGCTTCTAATTCTTCGAAAGGGAATTCGTTACAATTTAAGCAAACCCCTTTGGAATCAATCCGAGTCAAAGTAAGTTGAATAGAGGCGAGGGAAGCTCGATGGAGCTTTGATACCCAAGGCCTCACCGGTATTACAAGGCGGCGCAGTCACGCATTCAACTTACAGAAACCGTCAAGAACTTCGAATTATGCTTAAAAGAGTAACCAATATTTTTCGAATGACTTTTCTGTTAAGCTCGTTACCCTATCAGTCTCGTTCTAGTCAAAATTTTAGGCTTAGGTTCGCGTTTGGTGTCGTTTTCCTAAGGCGGGCAAGAAGAGAACGGTGATGAAATCCGAACCCTTATCTTGTATGGCCAGTCCTTGCCCTTTACTAGGAAATTAAAGCATCCGTTTTCAAGTCCTCAACATATATGCATACGAAGGAAGACAGTAACTTGCTGACAGGGGATTCACGAGTGTTTCGACAAACTTACCTCCCGTACCAGACGGGGGATGAACCTTTGTAGTCGACTCGGGCCATGACTCCTATGTCATGTACGAACCCGAGGGGCCGAAATGATATTGTAATCACCGTCCTTCTCTGCAAACAGTTTATATTTAAACTACCCTTCCTTAGGGTTTAAAAAAAATAATGTCCCAAAATTTAAAGTCCAAAAGTATAAAGTGCAAAAGAAAAATAAAGTCTAAAAAAAAAATAAAAATCTACAAAAATAAAAATGTCTCTCTTTTTTTTATAAAAAAATCTTCTTCTTTCGCTCCTTTCGCTTTGCCTTTCACTCGAAGTCTTTAAGAATTCACCAAAAGCTTTGGTAAAATTTTCGTTCGCTCCAAATTCCGAATTCTGTAAGAAAAAGACAAAAACCCAAAAACGTAAAGAAGAACAGATAAAATAAAAACCTAAAAAAAAATCTAAAAACTCTAGCCTAAAGACAAGTCTGCGTCGGCGGCGCCAAAAATTGATGTGAATTTTCAAAGTTGTTGTAGTAATATGATTCGTTCAAGACTTATGAAAGCGGATTTTTAGATTTTTTAATAAATAAAAATAGCGAACTAAATTAAAAAGATGTTGTGAGAATTATGGAGAGACTGGGCTAGGATTCCGCTATTTACCAATTCCAAAGTGATACTAATTATAATCATGCAATTTCACACGTTCAAATTGATTCTCAACTATTGCAAAAGTAGATTTTTAGAAACAACAAATGTTAATCCAAAGCATGAGACATCAAAACCCTAGGCTAAGCATGTTCCATCAAAAGAAAATACAATTGTTTAACAAAAATCATAAAATCTATTTTCAATCTAGGCAAATAATCATAAATAAAAATTTCACAAATTAAATAATTAAGAATTATCACTTTTTCATTGGAAAGATAGCATCCTCCGTCGCCCCAAGGATTGGGTTTAGCTCATCATTGTGGAAACGCGCTCACAAGTTGATTTCATTGCTCAAAGTGTTTACAAATGATGAATTGGAGAAAAACTATTAAAAATAGGGTGTTTGCAACTTTTTTAATTGTTGCAAAACACTGTTACATAAAACGATAAAAGTCAATTGTCGTTGTTCAGCTTCTACGACCCCCGCCTCTGTGTCGTTATCACTGTTGATAAACGACTGTCTTCGTGAGTCTGTTCTTCGTGTTCTTCAGTTTTGCAGCAGCAGAAATGGTGTTCTCTGCAACTCGATTTTTCGGCTCTGTGATGCTCTATAACTCTCCCCAAACTCTCTATCTCCTCACTGATACCCAAGACACTCTTATTTATACTGTGAAGCCAATCTTAGGTCGACAATCATCTCAATTACTCCAAAAGATCTTTGCAGTTAATGAAAGTATTTCACGGGAATATTTCCTCTCCATTTTCACACGTCCTCTGAGTTGTATGGTATATTCAAATCTTCTCATTTAATTGAGCCAAATAATGAAGAGAATATCTTCAATTAATTCCGTGAATAATTCCTTCCCTGTTTTTGAAAATATCCAAAAGTATACGATTTCCTTCCATTCAAGACACGTACAAAATCTTACTGTCATGGTAAGAAGATAATCATGTCTTAAAGACACAAATATCCCCATAATATCATGACCAGAATCTCACACAGTTGAGATTTCTTTTCCCGCCAAATATCTTTCCCGTGAAGAAGAAGATGGGTGCCCCCTATCCGGTCCTGGGGTGCGAATAGAAGATGCCATGAGGGGTGTATTTGTTTAGCTTCTTGGGTCCAAATATCCTTTGGGTACCTCTTATCATTTGGGCGCCCCTTATCCACAAGTGAGAGTTTGAATAACACGTTCCTTCCGGTGCTTTAGACGACTTTTCGAGCCGATTTTTCCAAGAATGTTTATTTCCAAAAATGCCTAAAAACACATAAAATACCATAATAAGTACAAAAATCGGTACCAACAATACATGAAATTAAGGACAACGTAGACAAAAAAATGTGTCTATCAGTTAACAAACCTAGAAGCGTGCATTTCATTTGTATATAACAAGCTAAGTTTTCGATCTAACGGTTGAGAAATATTAGCTTGAATCTAAATTAGGTTTTCATCTAACGATGGATATTATTTGCTTTGTAACCAGGGAGAAACCCTGATTTGAAACACTATATAAGGGGACATCTAGCAACTCTGCAAAACTAATCCCCACACTTCATGTGTGATACTAGTTTGCGTGCTAGAGTCGTTTCTCCTTTAACCTTTGGTTTTCTTCTTCTAAAACTAGGTTAACGACTTAAAGACTTCATTAGGATTGTGATGCCAGACCGATACTACTTTTATCATATTTGTGTGATCTGATCTTGCATCTTCTATCGTACGAGTATAATCAGATTGATTGGCTTGAGATTAATATATCCGATAGGCAAGATATAAAAAGTAATCACAAACATCTTCGTCTCATTGTTTGTGATTCTGCAACATCTTGTTTCGCTACCATACGATTAAGATTGTTGTGAGGTGATTGATTTATCTAGTCTGTTCTTCGTGAATATAAGACCGGATTATCAATTGGTTCCTGTTCACCTTGATTATTATCAAAAGACGGAACAAAAACTTTAGGTTTTTTTTGTGGGAGACAGATTGATCCTTTGATAGACTTGTATGTGTGAGACAGATTTGTTTATTGTTAAAGCCTGCGATTTTGGGTCGTAACAACTCTTAGTTGTGGGTGAGATCAGCTAAGGGAATCAAGTGCGCATTATCCTGCTGTGATCAGAGGCGTAGGGAGTACAACTGTACCTTGGATCAGTGGAAGACTAATTGGGGTTCAACTACAGTCCAGTCCGAAGTTAGCTTGGAGTAGGCTAGTGTCTGTAGCGGCTTAATACAGTGTGTGTTCAATCTGGACTAGGTCCCGGGGTTTTTCTGCTTTTGAGGTTTCCTCGTTAACAAAATTTCTGGTGTCTGTGTTATTTCAGTTTCCGCATTATATTGTTTTATAATTGAAATAATACAGGTTGTGCATTAGATCATCAATTAGAGTAATCCAACCTTTGGTTGTTGATTGTCATTGATTGATCCTTGGATATTAGTCTTTCGTACCATCCAACTTATTCCTTGTATTTGATTAGTACTCGCAGTTTCTGTTTGAGGAAATCAAATCAAGAGAGAGAAATATAAAATCTTTGATGTACTTTTAATTGATTGAGTCTTGTTGATTCTCTTAAAATTATATTCGAGTTTGTCCTTACAGATTGCTAAGCGAAATATTGGGTGGTATTGTAAGACCCCCGCTTTTTCAAACGGCCAACTACTCGCTAATGCATTCAATTGCATAGTTCATTATATCTCGAATTCATTGAGTTTCACATTTGCACCAACAAGAGTACCATTTGACGAAGAATCAGATAAAACAATAAGAGTGGTGATGGGTTACGTGCACGGAAACCATTTAGTCGGCCTCCAAATGAGTGAAGGATGCCCATTACCTCCATTATTCGATTGTAACGAAATGTGTAATAGATTCGAGAAAAGCTTTGAATTTTGGAAGGCACTAAAAATGTCGAGGAGTAATGTCTCATTTGCATTGATGATCGAGGATGAGGATGACTAAACGTTCGTGAAGGGTGGTGAAAATATTTTGAATGACTCACTAAGAATAAAAGATTTTGTGTAGAAGTGATAATTGACTCATATGTGTTTTGGTATTTTTGAATGAAGTATTTTGTTGACAATATTATATATATTTTGAATGACTTACTAGGAATATGAATGAAGTATTTTGTTGAATTGATTTTCTATTTTTTCTTGATAACATTTTGGAACACAAATATAATTACGACTAGGTTAGCGTCCCAAATAATCTAACTGTAATTATATATTTTGCCATATTTTGGGATAAGCAGTATTACAGTTGGGTTTTTTCCTATACGAACACAACCGTAATTGAATATGTTATCTCAATATTGATCTTAAGAGCACATCAAACCACATGAAATTACATAAAAATTACAACCCATCAAACCACATGACATTACATAGAAATTACAACCCATTAAACCACATGACATTACATAGAAATTTCATTACAAAATGACTAATATTCGGTTCTACGAGTGCGATAGTAGTCCTTCAGGATGTTGAAGTGAGGTAAGTATTCAAAATTTGACCTTTTCCATTCCTGAATAACACACTCTAAAACTTCAGAATTAGTTTCACCTCTAAGTCGTATTTGACCAATAATACGAACTAATTCCATAAATTCTTTAACTTGATCCCTTATCTTTCCGTACCGACAATACAACTTAATTCCATCACGGTTATAAGGGTTACAGGTTTCAGAGCAAAAGTTTTCATAAATGGTTCTCAAATAACTTGTACTCACAAAACCACCTTGACGTTGTTCTCCTCCTCTTTTTGGATAGCATGGTACATAGTTGCGGCAAATGCACAAATCTTCATCCAAAGTAAAACCAGGTTCATCCATAATCTAGTATATTTCTTTATATAGTAGAGTAAAAGTTTAGATGGAGATGGTTGATACTGAAGATGTAATGTCTAAATAAGAAAAAAATAAGATGGTTGGGCATGTATGTTCAACTTATATACAAAAACAAGATGTATAATGGCTCTATTTTCAAAACTCAGGTCGTACAAGTTCCCAACGACTCTATTTTCAAACTAAATAGGGACAAAAAAAAAACAAAACTCACCCTAAATATAAGTTACGGCTAGGTTGGAGAGAAAAGATACCTGGCCGTAACTCTGGGAAACTGATGGAGTCAGTCTCACGGTTAACACCAACCTAGCCGTAACTCTGCTAGAATACCATAACCACTTGTTGTCAGAGTTATGGCAAGGCTTTTCTTACCCCAA
This sequence comes from Papaver somniferum, assembly GCF_003573695.1. Taxonomy (NCBI): domain Eukaryota; kingdom Viridiplantae; phylum Streptophyta; class Magnoliopsida; order Ranunculales; family Papaveraceae; genus Papaver; species Papaver somniferum. The sequence goes on along the minus strand of NC_039363.1, from coordinate 122,588,236 downwards.
ACCTAGCCGTAATTCTTCTTGAATACCAAACCATGATTTTGTGTTTCACTTTAAAACTAGCAACACAAATCCAATTTTGAGACTTATTCATACATTCTAGATAATACTAAGTCAAATTTGTGCATTCACTCAAACATAAAGATACGTATGCATTAGATATTGGAAAAAAGAGTACATAGAAAAATTTACGGTTTGGTCAAGACTTCCAAAAACCCAACCGTAAATAGAATTGGTTTGTTGTTTCCTTGTTACGGTTTGTTTTTTGATCGGGCGAACCCAACCGTAAGTGAATATTCACATGCATTTTTCTTCTTTTGGTTTATTCTAACTTGAAAATTCATTCTAATATAATGAAATAGAATCCAAACGTAAAACTTGTTCATAACAAACCGTACAAACCAAAGGAAAATTCATTCTAATATTGATAGTCTTCTACACCAAAGGAAACTTGTTCATAACAAACCAAAGAACACAACCAAAAGAAACTAAATAGTCTTTTACACCAAAGGAAACTTGTTCAAAACAAACCACACAAACAACCAAAGGAAACTAAATGAAATAGTCTTCTACAATTATGATATTGATAGAGTTTTAGGAGAATGTCTACTTATTACGAGTACGACCACGACCTCTTTTGTTGTTTTTGTTACCACCTCGAGTACGAGGACCGTCACGACCACCATGACCACGACCTCGACCCCGACCACGAGCATGCATATCCTCTTCATTGGTTTCAGAATTACTAGGTGATGGATGACGTTGACTAGTAACCACATCTCTACTCCTATTCGTGCCCCTCTCTAAGTTCTCGTAATCCTTGTTTGGATCAGGCAAGTCTTTGATTTATTGTTGTAAAACCTTTACTTGTGCACTTGTGAGGGCCTCACCTTTTTTGACGCATGGAGTCAATGTTTGTGCCAATTGAAGGCATTTCTTTTTCTATTTTACATATCAAAATGAAACGAACATATTAGTACAAACAAATATAGTGTCATGAAACATATTAGTAGAAATGTAAAAAAGGATCACAAAAAATAAAAACTTTACTTACCGTCTTGAAATATAGCGCCTTCCAATCCATATCAAATACACTTTTCTTCCCGGCTTCACGCATCTTCTTTTCTAGAGCCTTTTGGACATATACCGCCGCTTCCGGATCATTATTGATCACATGAGTATGACCAAAATGGTAATACCATTCCAAATAACCTTCTTCGGCTTCCTTTGTGCCTAGAGCAGGAATGATCTCCTTCATATGGATTTGGTATTGTGCATTATTGCGGTCGTTCCAAACATTAGTACTTGGCTTTAGGCTGTAGTTGAGCACGACATTGGCACTTTTTACGGAAGAAGCATTAGCCAACAATTTGAACGATTCTTGAGTGACTTTTTCTTGCACATAACCATATTGGCGGAGAACTCGACGTGGATTGGCCATTACGTACCCATGAGGATGAAACAAAGGCCCGTTGTAGGATTCCAAACTTGAAAAAAAAAAGACGATGATCAATCTCTTCTCCAAACTTATAATTTTTTAGATCTAGGTAAGGATCAAATATCACATCTTCAACAGTGAGAGCATCCATTTTCAACCTTAAAGAAGTTATCTTCTCTTCTTTGTGCTTTACTTGGGTACCAGTGAATACAAACTTTTTCCTGTAGGACCAGTTTCATCATCTGACCAAGTCATAGAAGGTCTCATGCTCGGAAAGTGGTCATATACCCATGCCTAACAAATTATATATAAACATAATAAATATATACATAAAACAAAAAAAGAAAAGATATGTATAACAAAAAAAAAGTCAAATTACCTGAAAAGGACCAACATTCCAGCAAATTAAGTGGCTCCAACCCTCGAAGATCTTCGAAAACTATCAAGTAAATAAGCAAAGGTGGAGGTGCCCCAAGCATACTTTATGGTGTCCTTGATATCTTTTACCATTGTAGATAGTGAGCATTAACTCGATTTCCCGAGTTATCAGGAAAAAATATGGTACCAGGGGCATGCAATAGGTACGCGTAGGCTGTATGATGAGCTCTTGTTTCATCTATCACCTCCTTACGTTTTACTACAGCGTCATGTGTCCCTCCAAACATATCTTTCAGATTCTTCAACAATATCTTTTTGACAGGTATAGCTGGACCTTCACTTGGTTCAGTTGGTTTATTTCCACCATCCCACTTAAACTGTTTCTCCGTCTCAGCTAGCTCCCATCCAAGTGTGTCTTTGACAAGAGCATAAAGATTTGTCCAACTCATGTTGTTGTCAAAAACTTCGGAAACAACTTTTCCTTCAATGTTTAAGTCCAAGATTTGCTTCACATCATCTGGCGAAATTGTCATCTCGCCGAATGGGAGATGAAAAGTATCGGTTTCTAGCCAATATCGCTCTCTAAAGGCACTTGCAATAATAGAATCAAACTCATGCTGATGGTATGGTAATTCCACGACCTAACGCTGAATCCAATACAATATCACGAATCGCTTCATACTCTTCACCTAACAGCCATTGAGCAGCCTTTTGATGTTTCATTTTCTTTACCGCAATTTCATGATCCTACAAAGAATGTATAAACAAAAAATTTGTTAAATTTCTAAATTATACCAAATAAACAATATATCAATTTGAACAAAATCATGCAAAATAAGAGAAAGTTTGAGATTATTACCCTTCTTTCGCAAAACTTAGTAGCCCATGAATGTGGATAACCAAATAAGACCGCAGATTTATCGGGCATCTCATCCCAAAGTGCACCATTCTTCTTCTTAGGAAACAAATTACTGCCTTTAGGAATATGCTTGCCTTTTGGTGAAGGTTTCTTCCTCTGTTTCTTTTCCTTCACTTGAGGTTTAGGTGTATCTTCAGGTGAAGCAACAACAACTTGTTTCCCTTTGCCTTCAACAACAAATTGTTCTTCTTCTTGTTGATTTGGTGTATCCCTAATCACAAGTGTACCTCCCGATATCACCGATAGTTCAAATTGATCTCCTTCAATTTCTAGATCTTGGAAAACATTATCTTCCTCTTGAGATGCTTCAGGACATGTTGAGCTACTTCCTTGAATCATATCCTTCTTCTTCTTAGCATCCTTGTGGAGACCTCTATAATCTACCCCACAACGAATTTCATAGCGAGGTATAGGATTTTCTTTTGGCGTTAAATCATTTCATCTCTTCTTCTTAGGCTTTACTCTATCAGGACTCCTGCAAATTACAAGAAATAGAACTCATGGAATTAATTTTAAGTTCTTTTTTGAGGTTTCAGGATTATTTACGGCTAGGTTAGCCTATAAATCGAACCCATGCGTAGACGCTTACGGTGTGGAAAACACTTCATGAACCTAGACGTAATCAAAAATAGAATTTTCTAAAAAGATACATGAAGAATTATGTCTAGGTTAGCCTATAAGATAAACTTGGACGTAACTTGCTACGTTTGGAAAACATATTCAATCAAACTGGACGTAATATCAAATTCTATGGTTAGAATTAATCCTAACATGGCCGTAAACATACATGCAAATAAGATTCTGCCGTTGGAATTAATCCAAACTTGGTCGTAATATCTTCGATTCAATTTCTACGGCTCGCGAATCCAATCGTAACAATTTCAAAAACATAACTGAAACCCTAATTTTACTTCGATTTCATTGATTCTAACCTATTTTAAACTGAAAAACGAGTAAACAAAGATAGCTTTGTTTGATTATTACCTTACATACACCATGGGTTGTTGTTGAGGAGTTTGAAAATTTGATTCTTCAGTTGATTGAATCGGTTGTAGAGGATGAAGTTGAGGTTGATTGAGATGTTGATTACCATCACTGGAATCAATTTACTTCTTCCTCATCTTTCATATAGATTTCAATCCGACGATGCTGAGTTTTTTGAATCGCCGATTAATCGAAAATGATGAAATGAATTCAAATGGTGGATTTACGGTGAAGAAGATAAAGAGAAAGAGGAGAAGAAGGAAGAAGAGAAGTTTAAATGTGAAGAATGAAGAATATATATTAGGTTTTGTTTCTGTTTTTAAGTTCTAATTTTAATTGAAGGGTATTTTGGACAATTGCTATTAAATCAAAAGTACCCCATAACCATATTTTTGTTCACTAAATATCCAAGTGAAGCCCCTTTATTGAAAGGTGACCCCCCAACAATAGCCTTCCTGTTTAATTAGGATTTCAACAAAAAAGTCAACTTATTTACAAGGTTGATCAAACAACAAGTGAATAAAAAGAGTATTAGCAAACAAACAAAAAGGGTATTGGGATCACTTGTCCGCAGAAAAAGGCATTTACGGGCAAAAAAAGGTACTGGGTCCCAACATTTTTCTGCATTTGCGGTTTCTTCGTTAACAAAATCTTATGTCGTGTTATTTATTTTAATTATGCATTATTTATCTTGTCTTTATAATTAAAGTAAATACACTTTGTACGTTAATTCAACACTTGGGTTTTGATCATAATAGTTAGGTTCGGTTTCGATACCTATTCTATATACTTAATGTTACCTTGTTGAAAAGTAATCTCCTTGACAGTACTTGTCTGAATCAGATTTACATAAGATGTGTCCTTTATAGGTTGATACGAAAGATTATGGAGTACTTGGTACCCTCGTCATTTCACCTTTCAACTTAACTCACAAGAAGGCTTATAATGGAGAAACTTTTTGATGGGGGCGTTTTTTGAAGGGGGCATGGGGGACAAATGATATGTTGACACATGTCTTTGATATTAATGAATTATGTTTCCAAAATACCAACACCAATTAAGAACACAAATTTGCTCTCCAAAAATACATTTCTTTTATATTTCTGGAAACATAATTCATTAATTTCAAAGACATGTATAACGTATCATTTGTCCCCCATGCCCCTTCAAAAAACGCCCCCATCAAAAAAATTCTCATAATGTCGGGAAAATTGGGATTATATCCCGTTTTCACTAATTCGTTTGGGAATCTATCCCATAAGAAAAAAAGTTAAGAAATATGTCCTATAAAGAGAAAAGAAACGTGGAATGGTTAACATTTGCGTGTGTGGGGTTACACATGTGCCAAATCTTACACTTTTACCCTCGTCATTTAAATGGGAATAGATTTCTCATCTTCTGTGATCCAAAGTGCAGGGAGACGTGGATTTAGTTGTTCTGATATTAATCAAACCAAAACAACATGATGAACTAAACATGTTCAACTCATAAATTATGGATGTATGCACGATTGGCTTATACTTCATTCGTTCCATAGGTTTGTTGAAATTCCGTGTCTGCCATACAAAACACCGGAAGGAATGAAAGAACTAAGAGAGAAGGAACTCGAAGCATTTAAGGAAGATGGGACAGCAGTTAGAAATTATGTGATAGGATATATGATTATGATATGTATCATGGTTTGCGTAATCCAGATAGGGGAGTAATAGGGAGTTGGTCTTGCTAGACCGAAGTTTGGTGGTGAATCAATTCCATAACGAAGAAGTGTGGGATCATTTCTTAAACTTGATGGAAATTAGATGGAGACCGCCAGATTCATATATGGATTTCGTTGTGTCTTGGTAGTTGAAATTCAGGACCGAATCAAGAGAATTTTTTAAATTCTGTTTGCCCTTCGCCATATGGCAGCAAATATGGGAGGAAAGGAACGATAGAGTTTTCCGCAACAAGGAAAAAATAGTAGAAAGGGTTATTATTCAAGTGAAGGCTTCCTTATTCAGTTGGGCGAGAGTTCATGAATCCTTTAAGCATTTTAAGTTTGTGGATTTCATGCACGGTTGGGAGGTTTTTAAGTAGTAACTAGCTTCAAACATGTAGTAGGGGAAATGTTTTTATGTTCCATGTTTTACACTCCCCTTTACTCGTTTTGTGTTGTCCAGTTTGAATAGCTGTGTGTTGTTTCTTTCAGTGCTAGCTCAACATTCTCTAGTGAATGAATTTTATCTTGTCCAAAAAAATTCCATAACGAAGAAGATACAGAACAGGGCGTCCTCCAGCCGGTACCTGTTAGTTTTCTCTTCTTTCATTTCAATTTCTTTAAGTTACAACTAGTACAAACTTTATCCGTTTTAAACTTTTTGATTAAAAGGTTTAATGTTATATAGGAGATTCCTCTCTGCCTTCATATTCCCCTTTTACGATTCTCTGGAGCCGTTTTTCTATCGGGAAGGTGAGTTTTTCTTTCCATCTTAGTTTTAGCTTTGAATCTTTTGTATTTGCTTCTGTTGGTTTCCTGTTTTTTGCTTTTCTACTTCCCTAAATCTGTGAGTCAACTCGCTGTGTGGTAGATCTATTCTACCGAGTTAACTCACCGATCTTGTAGCTGTTAATCACAGATCCCTCAGCTGGAATTATGGAACCCCGTCGACGCTTGCTTGAAACAAATCACTCACCTGTTCTGACCCTTTCCTTGTATTGGTCTTTGGACCTCGATTATAAAACTGTTCGTGTTTGTGACTTGAAAATGTCACAGACTTGCCTATTTTTTGCTGAGGAAACAGGCTGAATCCGGATATGTTTAATTTCTCTGTCGTGGAGGCCTTTTGGGAGGGCACCGGATCACTCAATGGGCAACATCTTTTCTTTTAAATGTGTTAATCTTATCTTGATAGACTTTTCATATGGATCAAAGCTTGTGGTGAATGATGTTACCGGAAGAATAGAAGTGGGTGAAAGAAAACCGTGTTGATTGATTACTGTTATTTTCTTTCAAATCAATGTAATTTTTGAAATTATTTTCTGTAAGAAATCTTGTTCTCGATTAGCAACCGAGCGTATGATTTTCGTTGGTATCCTAATGTTTGTAATACCTTTGATAAAAGGTGAATCTATCCATGTAACCGGTGTTCTAATTAATATATAATTTAGGGATTTCCAAGAGAGAAAAAATACGAGGATAAAAGTGTAAAATTTGGCACATGTGTGACCCACACAAACAAATATTAGCCATTTAACGTTTTTTTTCTCTTTCCAGGACATATTCCTTAATATTTTCCGTCATGGGATAAATCCCCAAACGAATTAGTGACAACGGGATATATTCCCAACTTTCCCTATGATGTTGCAGTACATAAAGACTCCAGAGTGGGCTGATCAAATTCAAAATGGAAACTGGAACCTTCATCTCAAGCAGAATCCAAATTAGGAAGTGAAAGTTGAATTATCTAATATGGTTTCTCTGTGTAGTACGCACTTAACATTAGGAAATTTGTCAGACTCCATTAGCTATCATATGTCATCTAGCTATTCAGCAAAAGAATGGTATAAATAGCTGATGCATCATCAAAATAGAAGATATCAAATATATTTGGAGGAAGAAAATACCTCCAAAGGCGCAACTTCTTGCCAGGTTGGCAATTCATAATGCCATCCCTAGTGTGGACAATCTAAATAATAAAAGGGTTGTTAAATTCAAGATACCCTTAATTGTTTGTGCAATGGGGTAAACGAGGAGGTAAATTACATCCTCATCAACTTTCTTGATACTTCCTGATCCCAAAAAGATTATATTATGGCTCAGCTCAAATTATAGCACTCATGTAAGTTGTAAGAAGCTAGCTAAGAAGGTGTGTTGCATCATTCCTTTTGCTATTATGCATTATGTGGGGAGAGAAACAAAAGAGTTATGACAAGGGAAAAAAGAGACAGAGAAATGATAATAATTGAAATCAAGAGATTGATTTACCAATGGGATTCTTGAATTATACAAAGAAGTCACAAAATTAGGATCCTTGAGTGTTCTTGACAAAAACAAGAATAAAATCTCGAGTTATCCATCTGATGAGGATCGATCGTAAGTCCACAACAGATCAGCTATGCACCATCATCAGCTGATTTTTATTCAACTTAATACCCTGTTTTAATATTTAGTTATATCGAATTGATTTTGATACATGATTTTGAACTTTTTTATCAACTTGATTTAGTTGTTTTTTTTTCTCTTATTTCAACTTTTTTGATTTGAACAATTTTTGTTTTATATTTTTCTTATCTGTGTAAGTTTTAGTTTTATGGGGAACTAATTATGTGGACACACGAACTACGCGGGATCCGAATGCCCGCAATCAATTGTTAAAGTCTAAAGAGATTACGATGATGATACCCTGATGTGGGTTCATTGGCTCAAAACCCGCGGGTTTATCATGGCCTCCTCCATCTTCCCCATGCGTAGCGATTATGCATGGGGTACAAATATAAAAGGAAAACAACATATATAAGTAAATGCATGCGGAACTAAATGAATGTAAAGTGTTGAAATGTAAATAAGACCAAGGTTTACGTGGTTCAGCACTAAGGCCTACATCCACGGGGTTTGTTGTTCTGCTATATTATTCACGGTTACACGAATAGTTGAATGACTTGGGGTTTACATATTTCTCTCCACTATGGGATTCCTTACCTTTGCTACTCTCTCTCTCTCTCTCTCTATCTCTTTCCTGATGTTTTTTCGATCCCCCTCCCCCTTTGTGGAGATTGGGTATTTATAAGGTAGGAATGTGGGACCCATCTCTGAAGACCGTTGGAACCTTATCTTCTAGTGTCTTGTGTCCATCACGCAGAGGTCTGCGTTTCCCCCTCGATCCCGCGGAGGCATCTTCGCTCGTTCCATAGGTCGGTCGACACGTGCACTGCTCAGAGTGTTTAATGCGGGTGGTTGAGGGGTCTGCTCGTGTCAGACAAGTGTCTTCTGCCCCTGTCAGTACGTGTCAGCTGACTTTCTCCCCACCGTTGATCTTAGCTCCTCTTCTGGGGATGAGATAAAGCAACTCCTAGGGGTTTATTTGGTGCTTCGCGACGCATCGTGTTTTGATTTCTTGGCTTGCATGCTTTCCACGTACCTTTCTGTATACACGTGTCCGATGGTGAGATATATGTGTACACAATTTGCCCCTTTTCTTCAGGCTTAACTGACTAATGGGTGCCTTGAAGAAAAACTATCGCCGCACATTCTTCTCACTCCTAATAACTTCTCCTAGATACTTGGGCACGTCTTTTATTCGTGCATTAACTGCTTATGTAACGGGCACGTTTTCCTATTTCTCCCTTAATTTCCTCTTTTCTTTCGGGTATTTTAAGGATAGAGAGGAATTTTAATTTCATTCTTCCTAAACACTCTCTCAGTTCATTCTTCCTTTAAGTTTCCTACCTGCCTTCATTAAACCTGTGACCTTAAAATCTTTGTCAGTCTTCATTGCACCTGTGATCTTAACTTCTGTCAGTCTTTATTGCACCTGGGATCTTCCCCTGTTTGTTTCTTCTACTTGCTGTTTTTGCCGGTGAGTTTTTCTTGATTTCACTGTTTTATGCCGTGTTGAATTGTGAATTTTCTGCTATTGTTGTTCCTTGTTTGTGATGAAGAACTCTTTCTGATGCTTTCATACTAGTTTGCCCCTGTTCTTCATCTTAAATTAAGGCAGTCATTACTTCGAGGGTGGAGTATTGAGATTGTATCCTAATTTTAGGGTTGCTATGTTGTCGTGGTTGTATTGCTATGAATGTGTTTTTTGATTTTTGGTTATTGTGTGTAACCTGTTCTTGATTTTATTCTTTCCGCAGCCATGTCTGACCGTCCGCGGCCTACCTATGAGACTCCTGATTCTAGGTTGTCGAGATCTCCTCAGCGTCGAGAGTCTCAAGATGATGTTCGTCGGAGTCGAGTGTCTTCCGGAGCGAGAGCCTCATCTTCTCGGGAAGAGATTCCTCCGATAATTCCGTCTGGCTCACGGAGAGTCTTTAATCACTCAATGGTGCGTCCTCGTGAAGAGACTCGGAGTACGCAGGCTCCTCCCCGCGCTGTTGCTTTTGACGTTCCTCCTTTACGTTCGTTAGTGCCCGAGCATCATCCACGGTCTTCTCCAACTTTGAAGGGGAAGAATACAAAGGGCGTAGCTCCTGCGGCTGGATCTTCAAAGAATCCCCCCGTGAAGAGAAAAGCGTCTGAAGCGTTTGTTAGCTCATCCGGCCCCGCCGAGGAGGAAGAGGCTGCTCCCTTGATACGCAGTGTTTCTGTTAGCAAGAGAAAAGTAACCTTCAAGCATATCGATCTTGAAATATTCAAGGAGAAGCATGATCTCCAAGCCTTCGGGGTTCGGTTTTATGCCCCCGAGGATGATATCACGTATGAGCTGATCTCTAAGTACGAATTCGATGAATTTCACTTGTTAACGACGGTTGGGGCCTTCGAGGCTGGTCTGATGCTGCCGTTGTATAAATCGGGTGATTCCTTCTACTACGACGTGCTCGCTAGTCGTGAGGGTTCTTCCACAAATACTCATATCCGTTCCGTATCCCAGTTATCGGGGAATTATCTCCGCGCCCTGAAGGAATGTTATCTGCGGAGTAAGGGGGAAACGTCGATGACCTGCTACGTCCCCAATCCCTTGGAGAAGGAATGGTACACTCCTGAGAATTTTAATAACTCCTTCGGTGATTACGTCAATAGCATGAATCGCAAGCCGTGGAGTGTCAGCCTTCGGAATCTTCCTGCTCCCCGAGGCGAGATTCGTCTGTTAAATGAGGTCAGCGATGCCAAGCTGAAGTATGTTCCTGGCACGGAGGCGTCCAATCGTCGGAAACTCTTCCCCGCGCGAGAAAGGATCAAGCGTGATCATGACTACGAGTGGCACGCCACTGTCATTGAGATAGTAGGTCCGTGGGCTTACGGTTGGATTCCCGGTTCCCGCGGATGGAGGCCAACCGAGAATAGTAAGCCGCGCGAATCTCCTCCCGCTCGCTATGGAGATTTCTGCCCCTGGCGTCTGAACTTTGCGGGCATGAATTTTCCTTATGCCCTGGATGTCGTAGAGGGAGACGAGGAGGATGGTTCCGGTGCTATACTCCCATCAAAGAATATCTCAGCTGCTCAGGTACGCAGATTGTAGTTGTGTTTCGTTTTTATAACTTCCATCGGACGGGAAGAATAATTCCTTTGTGGTGTCGGTTTCAGGTATTGAAGAAGACAAAGATTAGGCCGAAGCAGTCTTCTACTATGGTGGTGGGTGAGGTTGAGGCCCAAGAAGAAGTTACTAGTCCTGTGAACGAAGAGTTTGCCGAGGACGAGATTACAGATGGGGAGGAACGTACTGGTACCTCCCCTATCAATGCCGAAGAAGAGGTCTTCGCTGGTCCCGCCGGTGATGGAGGAAGGAACAAGGGTGTAGTGGCGGATGATGTTGTCATCGAGGATGTTTCCGTCCCTGCTGGTGATGTCATGGATACCCTCCCCACTTCTCAAGAATTTTCTTTCGATCGGATGTATTCCACGGGGGAGTTCTTTGACGAAGCCCTCGATTTTCCCGAGGACTTCTCTTTACTTTCCCCTAATGACAATTGGGATGTTCTTGGTGGTGATGGTAATGGTGATGTTGCTGTAGAATGTGTTGGTGCGGAGGAGCCTGCTGTGCATGTAGGCGCGGGAGAACATGCCAACGTTCATGCTGAGGGGGTCGAGTCGGTCAAAGGAAAATCTGTTGTTGACGCGCCCGCCGATAGTCTTCCCCAGTCGCCGATGTCTGAGGGTGAGGATGCCATCATGAGTTGGTTCAAGGAGAAGAATCTTCTGTTTGTCTCTCATCCTGCTCCTGTGGTTGTTGGGGAAAAGGAATCAACCGCGTATACCCGTCGTATGATGGAGATGTCTTCGAAGGCGCAGGTGTCTGAAGCCTGGGGAACAAGGTTGACCGTTCCCGAAGCTACCCTCGTGCCGGAGCCTCCTACTTCTGTTGCCGATATGATGGCTATTGCCGACGGGTATCAATATGGCTTCCCGCAACAGCGTGTGCTGGAGGTATATTTTCGTACATTTTTGTTCGTGAGAATAGGACGCTTCGGTTGAATAATGTTTTGTCATTTTGATGTGTAGATGATGAGGAGCGAGCATTGCAACCACGTGCTATATCAGTTCTTTAAAGCAAAATCTCTGAAGCTCGAGGCTAAGCTTCGTCATCGGGAAAAGGAATTATCTGCGGCGGAGGTGGAAATAGAAGAGCTGAAGAAAAGCCTCAAGGAGAAAGAAAGACTGGGTGAAGCAGAGGCTGATCTTCATTCAGAACTTATTGCAGTGCGCGCTGAGTTAGAGCAAACTCGTAGCCAAGTTTCCACTTTCACAGGTTTGGTTCTTTTCCTTCGCCGTTTGTCGTCATTCTTTTCTCTTAGTTGTTCTGTCTGAGTCTCCCCACCCTATGTCCAGTGGGTGGCATCCCCGAGCTGGTATGGCTTCGAAACGAAAGAGCTCGGCAAAAATCTCGTATTAGAGATTTGGTTGAGAAGATTAAGAGTGAGGCTAGGAAATGGGATGCTCGGGCTGAAGTATGGCGCGCGCGGCATGTTCAGATGGTCGACATGCAAAATCTGTACAACCATGATCGTGCTTTATTTGATGGCACACTGCTGTGGACCAGTGATAATCTGCGGGAATCCCGCGAGCGTACTTCCTTGTTGGAATCTAGGATTCAGCTATTGGAAGAAGAATTACAGACGGCGCGGTCCATTCCTCTTTCAGGGGTCCAAGATAATATGCTTGGTCTTGCCAGGGAACGAGATGATGCTCGTGCTGAAGTCTATGCTCTCAGCAATGCTCTTTCCGCGTCTCGTGCCGATGTAGCCCGTCTTGCTGAGTCTGAGAGGAATCTTGAAGTGTGCATGTATAGACTCAGCAAAGGGGTCTCAGAGATAAATAAAGAGGTCGACCACCTTCGTCATATGGACTCGATGAAGCAGGTAGAATTAGATGCCTGTCAATTTACTCTCACCAACCTTCAACTAGACTATAAGAAATTATCCGCGGAATATGATCATCTTGATGAAGCGCGAGATGCGGTTGTTAATGAATATGAAGAGGCTTCGGCTTGTGTCGAAGGTATAATCCCAATTCATCGAGTGTGATCTTGTTAGTTTTCTACGCTCACTCCGTGGTGTTGTCTTTTTCAGGGCTCGAGGAACGGCTTCGCATCACAAATGAAGAACTTGAAAAGGCTCAATCTTCCTTAGCACAGCAAAAGGAACAAACCAATCACTTCAAGAATTTAGCAGCCACCCGCGAGGAGGCCGTTGGTGCTGCTTCCAGAGAAGTGAATCGGCTATCCTCGTTATTATCCCAAGCCCAACAGCGGACAATAGTTATTAAACATAAGGCTCGTTGTCAATTGGCTGAGGAGACGAACAAGATGCTGGAGAGGATAGAGCTTGGCCTAAGGAATGAACATGGTCTCGTGAAGAACTACCCTCGTCGTCCCGTTCCTGCTGCATTGCCCAGCTCCTCGGGCCCCTCTTCTGGTGGGAGCGTCCCATCAAGTCTGAGGAAGAATCCGGATGACGGGACCGCCACCTAGGTAGAGATGGCAGCGTTCTGTAGGGTCCGCGGCATAATTGTGCTTTTTGTAACGATGTAAAAGGAATGTTTTTTGATTGTGTATCCTTGGCTTTGGCCGTTCACTTCTTGTAATCGCCCTTTATGAAATGAATTCTCTTCTTGATATACCTACAATGTTTTTGTATTTTAAGTTTGTGAAAAATCAAAACAAAAGTTAAGTGTTTTTGAGTGCGATACGAAAGGAAGGTACCTTCGTGATCGTCTTGAGACCTGTCACCCCGCTGGCAAATCCTGGGCCAGAGGATTCCCAGACGGTGGGGGCCGGGGCAACGTTCTAGGATATGGGGCGTAAAATATGTACGCACCCATTCCGTCGACCCGTTGCCTTAAGATTGGTTGGGTATCTCTTTCTGCTGGGTGCCTTCCCCCTGGTCCTACACTTATGGACACTGATGGGGGAGCCCTGAGAGATTGTAGATTAACTACTTTCCCCAATATTTTAGGTAGATTCCACAGACTTGATAATTTAAAAGCTTGTTTAATTGATAAGTTGAGGTCTGCAATTCCTCTTCCAGAGATAGAAACATGTTGGGCGGGGAGGCTCCTTTCTTCTTCTGGTATATTCCCAGCAGATTCAAATCTGCGTTGCTTCTATGGGAAGTATGGTTTGAGCCATTTAGCATTCCAAGGATGTCGGAGGACCTCACCTTTTAGATTACGAAGGTAGTAAGAACCATTACCCGCAATGTCGTGGATCATAAACGGTCCTCCCCATGTAGGTGCTAACTTTCCCCATTTTTTTTCTTGCTGATATCGTGGGATTGTTCTCAACACATACTGTCCTTCTACAAAATTTCGTAGCTTTACCTTTTTGTTGTACTCCCTTGCTAGTCTTCGTTGATAATTTTCCATCTTTTGCAATGCTACTTCCCTTCTTCCCTCCAAGTCGTCCAACCTTTCTAACATCATGTCTGTTGTTAGGTTTTTCTCCCAGGCTTCAGTCTTCGTGGTTGGCATAAGGATTTCTGTAGGTATGACTGCTTCAGCTCCATAAGTAAGAAGAAACGGGGATTCTCCGGTAGCGGACCTTCGTGTTGTCCTGTATGCCCACAAGACATTGTGCAGTTGTTCGCACCATCTTCCCTTATGCTCGTCTAATTGTTTTTTGAGTATAAGGGCGAGGGTCTTGTTGGTAGCTTCCGCTTGTCCGTTGCTTTGAGGGTATAAGGGGGTGGACTTGTTCTTTCTTATTTTAAAGGTGTCGAAGAGCATGTCTATATTTTTTCCCTGTAATTGCTTGCCGTTATCAGACACAATTTCAGCAGGTATACCAAATCTGCAAATGATGTTCTGGAATATGAAAGTGAACACATCCGCGTCTCTGATCCTGGCTAAGGCCTTAGCCTCCACCCATTTACTGAAGTAGTCCGTGGCTACTATCAAAAATCGTCTCTTCCTGGATCCTTCGATGAAAGGCCCGACGATGTCTACTCCCCATTTTGCAAATGGCCACGGGCTATCGACAGAGTTTAGCAATGTTGCCGGCGCGTGGATTTTTTTCGCGAAGCGCTGGCATTCTTCGCATCGTCGGGACATCCTCGCAGCATCTTGTATCATGGTCGGCCAGTAATATCCTTGCGTTTTTGCCTTGTCAGCTAGTGATCTCATACCGCTATGATTCCCTGCGTCACCATAATGGATATCCTTTAGAATTCGATGCCCTTCTTTTCGGGATAAGCAGCGTAGTAATGGTCCGAGGAAAGATTTCCTATATAGGACCCCGTCCCGAAGATCGTATCTTCCCACTTTGGAGAGCGTCTTTCTAGCTTGCTTCCGATCCGTAGGTAGGCTTCCTTTGTCGAGGAAGGCATGTATTGTCACCCTCCAGTCATCTTCATTGCTGAAATCTTCGTCTTGATTTGCTTTTGACAAGATGTCTTCTTCATCAAAGTCGTTATGGATGTCTTCTCCTACTTGGTCTTCCATATATTCTTCCATCGTATCTTGATTGGTAGCGAAGGAGAATTGAGATGCAATCGAAGGCTCGTATACCCTTGCTATTTTAATACCTTCGGCATTTTTATCCCTCAACATGGATGATATGTATCTAGGGCATACGCATGCCTGAGGTCCCTTCTGCATAAGTGCCGGAACTTAATGTTCGGGATTTGTGAAGCCAATGTTTGGACCAATGCCATGTAAGCTGAAAGGGTGTCATCGTACACATTATATTCGAGCGCGATTTGCCGTATGACCAGCTGCGAATCACTTGTCAGCCTTACATCGGTTACCCCCATCTCTATTATTATACGTAGGGCATGTATGACAGCTTCGTATTCAACAATGTTATTGGTATGCTCTTTGAATTCCAATCTAAGTGCCTGTATGATCCTTTCTCCAGTTGGGGTGATGATGACAATACCTATTCCTGCCCCTTCCTTATTTTTAGATCTGTCGACGAAGACTTCCCATTGTCTATGAATCGCAGGTTCGAGGATATCCATTGGATCCCTGATTGCTTCCTCGGCTTCTGGTATTCCCTTGATCTCTTCGTCGTTGTCTAGAGGGAGGTCTGCTAAGAAATCTGCCAGAACTTGGGACTTCTGAGAATGTTGAATTTCATGAATGATGTTGAATTGGTCCAGATGGGTGTTCCATTTGGCTATTCGGCCCACTTTTCCTGTGCTTTTGAGGATTGCTTCCAATGGTGCTCTGCATGGTACCCTGACGAAGTGAGTTAGGAAGTAGGTTCTCAGTTTTTGGGTAGCCCATACCAGTGCGAGGATGAGTTGTTCAATCTTAGTATAATTTCTTTCCGCGGGATTGAGTGTCTTGCTGACGTAATAGATAGGCTGTTCTATCTTTGTATTGGTTTTGACTAATACCGCGCTGACTGCGTCCTCTGTTGCTGCTATGTACAGTGCTAAAACTTCATCAGGGTCAGGTTTCTGCAGGATAGGGATCGAAGCTAGATGTTCTTTGATCTTTTGGAATGCTTCCTCGCAATCGGCGGTCCATTCGAACCTGCTCCCTTTCTTAAGAATATTGAAGAAATGTTTGCACTTGTCCGAAGACCGTGCAATAAATCTGCCCAACGCTGCTATGGACCCATTGAGCTTCTGTACTTCCTTTAGATTCTTTGGTGACGGCATCTCTACTATGGCTTGAATCTTAGCTGGGTCTACCTCGATGCCCCTTTTCGTCACCAGATAACCGAGGAACTTCCCTGAGGTGACACCGAAAGTACATTTCTCCGGATTTACTTTCATGTGATGTTGTCTCATTGCATTGAAAATATTCCTCAGGTCCTGGTGGTGATTTTTACGTAGCTTGCTTTTGACGAGCATGTCGTCCACGTAGACTTCTAGGGTTCCTCCAATCCATGGTTTGAAGATAGCATCGACCATCCTTTGGTATGTTGCCCCTGCGTTTCGGAGCCCGAAAGGCATTCTGGTATAGCAATAAAGGCCATGTGGTGTATAGAATGCTGTGTGTTGTTGATCTTCTTCTGCCAGGGCTACTTGGTTGTACCCAGAGTATCCGTCCATAAACGACAGCTCCTCGTACCCTTCAACTGCTTCAACCAGTTGATCTATGCTCGGCAGGGGATAGCTGTCCTTTGGAAACGCCTTGTTGAGATTAGTAAAGTCGATGCATATTCTAACCCCTCCATTTTTCTTAGGAACAATGACCATGTTGGATATCCAGGTAGGATACTTGACTTCCTTGATAAATCCTGCGTCTAGTAGCTTCCGAAGTTCTGTTTCTACCGCCTCATGATATTCTGGAGCCACTTTTCGTATTTTCTGCCTGAACGGGGGTGTGCCCTGTTTGATGCGTAGTTCATGTTGGATTACTTTTGGGTCAATCCCCGGCATATCTCCTAACTTCCAGGCGAACACGTCCGCATATTCCTTAAGTAATTGGGTTAAGGAATGTTCTCTCTCTTCGCCCATGATGGTCCCAATTTTGACCATCTTCGGGTCTTCTTTCGTTCCTATGTTGATTTCCTTTGTGGGTTCCACTGGTGTGAACATAGGCTTCGGGTTTCCGAGGACTGGGGCGCTCTTTAATTGCTATTTGGCGTGTTTCTGCTCTTTGTTGATTGTTGAGGTACTTGTTTCCGAGCCTCGGACATTATCCTCTTTCGTCAAGCCTTTTCCTGTAGTTTCCTTAAGGAATAGGTCTACGGCTTTCTCTTTCGTGCTTTCTTGATTTCTTACTCTTCGGATTTTTCGCTGTTCTTCTTGCTCATTGTTGATATGATCCTGAGTGGCCTGGCATTCTCGTGTAGCGATTCGATCTCCCTTGATCTCCATGATTCCCTCAGGTGTTGGAAATCTGAGGTATTGGTGGTATGTTGCCGCTACTCCTTTGAGCTTGTGTACCCATTGTCGTCCAATAATGGCATTGTAGGGGGAAGGGGTGTCCACCACACTGAATCGGGTATCCAGCTTCATGGGCCCTGCGTTAACCTGTAACACAATGTCTCCCAAGGGCTTCGTGGCCGCTCCATTGAATCCGTAGATGGTGTGATAAGAGGTCATCAACTGTTCATCATGGAGCTTCATCCGCTTGAATGCGTCATAGAATAGGACATTCACAGAGCTTCCCCCGTCTATGAGGATTTTTTTGAGGTTACATCCCGCTATTGGTAATGTCAGGACCAAGGGATCGTTATGGTCTTCCATATCTTCTTCGATATCCTCGGCATCGAAGATGACTGGTAATTCCATCCATTTTTCATGTTCGTCCACTGTTATCCCATCGACCTTATATTACTCGCAGCGATCTTCGAATTGCTTCCGTAACCTTTTTCCAATCTGTGCTGTGAGCGAGGGTCCAGTGGCTTCGGAACACGATATGGTGTTGATTGTTCGGTTTTCTTCCGGAAGTTGGACTGGCTTGGTTCGTTTGGATCTGTCCTCGGTAACCTCCTTCCGTATGTAATGTTTGAGCTCACCCGCATCAATTAATTTTTGAATCATTATTTTAAGGTTCTTGCATTTTTCGGTCTGGTGTCCGTTGAAACAGTGATACTCACAGTAATCTTTAGACTTTTCGGATCTTGGGGGCTGCTTTCCCTTAGACCATGGCCATTCTAAGTTTTCCCTCCCTTTGATCTCCCGCAGGATACGAGCATAGATAGCGTTGAGTTTCGTGTAAACTTGGTCTTCGAATTTTCGGTCGCCTGTTCTTCGTTCATCCCTCCGTTCCTTTCTATCTTCGTGAGGTCTCTCATCTGAGGAACCCCTTTTGGACCCATTGGTTTGTTCTGCTGAATTGGTGCGGTGAGACCTCTGCGGATATGCCCTCGGGTTTTCCCGTTGAATTTCTTCAAGTCGAGCGTGCTTTTCGATAATTATTCGGAGATCGCCTTCTGTCTTGGGCACGCTCCCGTGAATTTCAACAAATAGGGGACTCATTCGGTCCAAGCCCCACTTATAGCAATTGATTCTTACCACTGGGTCCACGCTTCCTATGGCTTGGCAGATCCTATGCCATCTGTTTGTGTATTCTCTCGTGGTTTCCTTGTAGCCGATTGCTAGTGAAAAAAGCTTATCCATCCCAGTGTTTACAGTCTTGTTGTACATGTATGTTCTTAAGAATTTCTCTGCCAGTTGGTCGTATGAGTGTATGGAGTTTGGTGGCAGATTATCAAACCATGATAACGCCGATCCCTTCAAACTTGACGGGAAGTATCTACAGAGTACGGCGTCGTTCTGTCCCCATCTTGCTAGGACGCGGTTGTAGTACCGAACATGTGCAGCAGGGTCGCTGGACCCATCATAGCATTCGAACGTCGGGACAGGGCATTTCAGGGGAATAGGGGTGTTGGCCAAGCGATGCGTCAGGGGCGTGGAGTTAGCTTCTCTCATAACCTCTTCTAACCTTCCCCCTCCTTGTTTATTTTTCAATTGCCTGATCTCTGCCATCATCTCATCTCGCAGTTCCTCCATTGCGCGTTGGTGTTCTAAGTTCTTCAGATCATTTCCGTTTGATTCTCCATCGTCATAGTCCGGGTCGGATATGCTATGTCTCCTTGTTGCGTCTTCATTAGTCGCTAGGACGACTCTGCAGTCTTGGTTTGGCTCTGGTGCTTTGGAGCTTGCTTCATCAAGTTGTTGGTTGGTCTTTGTGCTTAGAGCAATCCGCTCCTTTAAATCTTGATTTTCTCTGGCCAAAAGTGCTACAGCTTCTGCGTAAACCTGTTGGTTCCTTCTCAGTTCCTCGAGCTCAGCCATTAGCTGGTGTGATTGGTTGGACCCCTGATTGGGAGTCCCCGCACGTGCCGCTACAGCCGTGGCGCCACCCTCCTCCATGGTCTGTACCAAAGGTGGCAGGGGTTCAACTTCTGTTGCTGGTGTTTCCAAATTGGAGTGAGCGCCCCTTTGCGGTGCCCGAGCCGTCGGTATGGTTTGGTTCTGGTTATTTGTTAGCGGCATTCCAAAGGTTAGCAGATGCGCGGGTTGGAATGTTCTGGATTCATCCACCCTTTCCCTTGGTTGGTTAAGTTGACTCATGGCGAAGGTATTGCTAGCCTACGCGGCCTTCGGGACTACCGCGGCTTCCCCGTATTTTATCGTTGCTGCTCTGAGAGCCGCCATTGCAACTGAATTAGCGTTCATGGGTGAAGTGATTTCAGTTGTATCCTGCCTTCGATTGGTCATTTTAGTTTTATCTCCTTTCTGCTTGCTTCGGGTGATGATCGGGGTTGTCCGGGGTGTTTCTTTTGACAAAGCTTTGGATTTTCCTGCTTCCTGCGTCTTCTCCATCACGTGCCTTTTTGTTGACGAAATCTAGCGTAAACTCGCCTTCTTTACTCACAACACGTTCTCTCTGTATAAATTTATTCAAACAGAAACGGGAATATCCGCGTGAAGCGGGTTAGTTGTCGAAATACAATTTTTCAAAAGCGGGTTTATTAAAGGCGATCTTTAGTATATATAAAAAAAACTATGAAAACTGTAAATCCGACGGATTAGGACAATAACCCATGCTTGGAACACTAACTCTTATCGAAGGAAAAAGGTGGGTTTTTGAATATAATACTGTTGACGAATGATCTATACAGTCAGAGCTGATAAAATCGGAGCAATCGTATGCCAAATTAGAATGAAATCACAGGACAAGATAAATCTTTTACCGGGACGAAGTCCCTGTTTCTAGCGCCAAATTGTGGACACACGAACTACGCGGGGTCCGAATGCCCGCAATCAATTGTTAAAGTCTAAAGAGATTACGATGATGATACCCGGATGTGGGTTCATTGGCTCAAAACCCACGGGTTTATCATGGCCTCCTCCAACTTCCCCATGCGTAGCGATTATGCATGGGGTACAAATATAAAAGGAAAACAACATATATAAGCAAATGCATGCGGAACTAAATAAATGCAAAGTGC
The DNA here is from genome assembly GCF_003573695.1 of Papaver somniferum. Lineage (NCBI taxonomy): Eukaryota > Viridiplantae > Streptophyta > Magnoliopsida > Ranunculales > Papaveraceae > Papaver > Papaver somniferum. Next base: position 122,567,526 of record NC_039363.1, on the reverse strand, counting down.
TGAAATGTAAATAAGACCAAGGTTTACGTGGTTCAGCACTAAGGCCTACGTCCACGGGGTTTGTTGTTCTGCTATATTATTCACGGTTACACGAATAGTTTGAATGACTTGGGGTTTACATATTTCTCTCCACTATGGGATTCCTTACCTTTGCTATTCTCTCTCTCTCTCTCTCCTCTGATGTTTTCGATTTTGACCCTCTTTGGGTCTTCTTCCGTTCCTATGTTGATTTCCTTAGTGGGTTCCACGGGTGTGAACATAGGCCTTGGGTTTCCGAGGACTGGGGCGCTCTTTAATTGCTATTTGGCGTGTTTCTGCTCTTTGTTGATTGTTGAGGTACTTGTTTCCGAGCCTCGGACATTACCCTGTATCATCAAGCCTTTTCCTGTGGTTTCCTTAAGGAATAGTTCTACGGCTTTCTCTTGCGTGGTTTCTTGATTTCTTACTCTTCGGATTTTTCGCTGTTCTTCTTGCTCGTTGTTGATATGATCCTGAGTGGCCTGGCATTCTCGTGTAGCGATTCGATCTCCCTTGATCTCCATAATTCCCTCAGGTGTTGGAAATCTTAGGTACTGGTGGTATGTTGCCGCCACTCCTTTGAGCTTGTGTACCCACTGTCGTCCAATAATGGCGTTGTAGGGGGAAGGGGTATCCACCACAGTGAATCGGGTATCCAGTTTCATGGGCCCTGCGTTAACCTGTAACACAATGTCTCCCAAGGGCTTCGTGGCCGCTCCATTGAATCCGTAGATGGTGTGATAAGAGGTCATCAACTGTTCATCATGGAGCTTCATCCGTTTGAATGCGTCATAGAATAGGACATTCACAGAGCTTCCCCCGTCTATGAGGATTTTTTTGAGGTTACACCCCGCTATTGGTAATGTCAGGACCAAGGGATCGTTATGGTCTTCCATATCTTCTTCGATATCCTCGGCATCGAAGATGACGGGTAATTCCATCCATTTTTCATGTTCGTCCACTGTTATCCCATCAACCTTATATAACTCGCAGCGATCTTCGAATTGCTTCCGTAACCTTTTTCCAATCTGTGCTGTGAGCGAGGGTCCTATGGCTGCGGAACACGAGATGGTGTTGATTGTTCGGTTTTCTTCCGGAAGTTGGACTGGCTTGGTTCGTTTGGATTTGTCCTCGGTAACCTCCTTCCGTATGTAATGTTTGAGCTCTCCCGCATCAATTAATTTTTGAATCATTATTTTAAGGTTCTTGCATTTTTCGGTCTGGTGTCCGTTGAAACAGTGATACTCACAGTAATCTTTAGACTTTTCGGATCTTGGGGGCTGCTTTCCCTTAGACCATGGCCATTCTAAGTTTTCCCTCCCTTTGATCTCCCGCAGGATACGAGCATAGCTAGCGTTGAGTTTCGTGTAAACTTGGTCTTCGAATTTTCGGTCGCCTGTTCTTCGTTCATCCCTCCGTTCCTTTCTATCTTCGTGAGGTCTCTCATCTGAGGAACCCCTTTTGGCCCCATTGGTTTGTTCTGCTGAATTGGTGCGGTGAGACCTCTGCGGATATGCCCTCGGGTTTTCCCGTTGAATTTCTTCAAGTCGAGCGTGCTTCTCGATAATTATTCAGAGATCGCCTTCTGTCTTGGGCACGCTCCCGTGAATTTCAACAAATAGGGGACTCATTCGGTCCAAGCCCCACTTATAGCAATTGATGCTTACCACTGGGTCCACGCTTCCTATGGCTTGGCAGATCCTATGCCATCTGTTTGTGTATTCTCTCGTGGTTTCCTTGTAGCCGATTGCTAGTGAAAAAAGCTTATCCATCCCAGTGTTTACAGTCTTGTTGTACATGTATGTTCTTAAGAATTTCTCTTCCAGTTGGTCGTATGAGTGTATGGAGTTTGGTGGCAGATTATCAAACCATGATAACGCCGATCCCTTCAAACTTGACGGGAAGTATCTACAGAGTACGGCGTCGTTCTGTCCCCATCTTGCTAGGACGCGGTTGTAGTACCGAACATGTGCAGCAGGGTCGCTGGACCCATCATAGCATTCGAACGTCGGGACAGGGCATTTCAGGGGAATAGGGGTGTTGGCCAAGCGATGCGTCAGGGGCGTGGAGTTAGCTTCTCTCATAACCTCTTCTAACCTTCCCCCTCCTTGTTTATTTTTCAATTGCCTGATCTCTGCCATCATCTCATCTCGCAGTTCCTCCATTGCGCGTTGGTGTTCTAAATTCTTCAGATCATTTCCGTTTGATTCTCCATCGTCATAATCCGGGTCGGATACGCTATGTCTCCTTGTCGCGTCTTCATTGGTCGCTAGGACGACTCTGCAGTCTTGGTTTGGCTCTGGTGCTTTGGAGCTTGCTTCATCAAGTTGTTGGTTGGTCTTTGTGCTTAGAGCAATCCGCTCCTTTAAATCTTGATTTTCTCTGGCCAAAAGTGCTACAGCTTCTGCGTAAACCTGTTGGTTCCTTTTCAGTTCCTCGAGATCATCCATTAGTTGGTGTGATTGGTTGGACCCCTGATTGGGAGTCCCCGCACGTGCCGCTACAGCCGTGGCGCCGCCCTCCTCCATGGTCTGTACTAAAGGTGGCAGGGGTTCAACTTCTGTTGCTGGTGTTTCCAAATTGGAGTGAGCGCCCCTCTGCGGTGCCCGAGCCGCCGGTATGGTTTGATTCTGGTTATTTGTTAGCGGCATTCCAAAGGTTAGCAGATGCGCGGGTTGGAATGTTCTGGATTCATCCACCCTCTCCCTTGGTTGGTTAAGTTGACTCATGGCGAAGGTATTGCTAGCCTCCGCAGCCTTCGGGACTACCGCGGCTTCCCCGTATTTTATCGTTACTGCTCTGAGAGCCGCCATTGCAACAGAATTAGCGTTCATGGGTGAAGTGATTTCAGTGGTATCCTGCCTTCGATTGGTCATTTTAGTTTTATCTCCTTTCTGCTTGCTTCGGGTGATGATCGGGGTTGTCCGGGGTGTTTCTTTTGACAAAGCTTTGGATTTTCCTGCTTCCTGCGTCTTCTCCATCACGTGCCTTTTTGTTGACGAAATCTAGCGTAAACTCGCCTTCTTTACTCACAACACGTTCTCTCTGTATAAATTTATTCAAACAGAAACGGGGATGTCCGCGTGAAGCGGGTTAGTTGTCGAAATACAATTTTTCAAAAGCGGGTTTATTAAAGGCGATCTTTAGTATATATAAAAAAAAACTGAAAATTGTAAATCCGACGGATTAGGACAATAACCCATGCTTGGAACACTAACTCTTATCGAAGGCAAAAGGTGGGTTTTTGAATATAATACTGTTGACGAATGATCTATACAGTCAGAGCTGATGAAATCGAAGCAATCGTATGCCAAATTAGAATGAAATCACAGGACAAGATAAATCTTTTACCGGGACGAAGTCCCTGTTTCTAGCGCCAAATTGTGGACACACGAACTACGCGGGATCCGAATGCCCGCAATCAATTGTTAAAGTCTAAAGAGATTACGATGATGATACCCTGATGTGGGTTCATTGGCTCAAAACCCGCGGGTTTATCATGGCCTCCTCCAACTTCCCCATGCGTAGCAGTCGTGCTTTTGGCAATTATCTAACAATGTGTGGTAGGTTTTACCTCCATAATATCTTTCCGAACAGGATCCTACTTGGAAAATAAAGAGTATTACAACAGTTTTATCAAATGTTCAGTTCGAGCTTCCATGGATCTGTACCAGAAACAAGAAGATTTGCAAGAGTTATGTCAGTTAAGAATATATTGTGTTATTACTTGCCTGGTCATACCACGGAAACCCTACCAACCATTTTTCTTCTTATTATAAATCTTAGGCAGAAGGTTCATCACAAGAATACTGAAAGAGTCATGGCTTCAAGTTCTCAAAAACAACTTGCCACAATTACAAAAAAAAAAAAATTGCAAGGTGAGCATTCTTGTAGCAAGTAGAAGAACTCTTAACATTGTTGAAGACATCAATGCAGTGGCAAAAAAATGGAATAACAGTCTCATTGGTAAAATAATTGAGAAGGATCCTCTTGATCTCAAAAAAATCAAGAAAGAACTTAGTGTGTCCTGGAGAATGTTTAAGAAGTGGGAGATGAAATCTATGGGAACGAGCTTATATGTTTCCAAGTTCTAGAAAGAAGATGACGCAGCAGAGGAGTTGAAATCAAAAGATGTTTCAAAGTATGACTTTACCCACCAAGTCTTCTGTGTGCAATTCCGAGATCTAAAACTGGAGCATCTTGATGAGGACATGCTGGAAAAAATGTGTAAGTAGATTGGGAAGAAAATGAAGGATGATCCTGAGGATGCAAAGCCTAAGGTTGAAAAGTTGCGTAAAGCTAATGTGGAAGTTGAAATTACTCGACCACTAAAAAGAGGAACTTTGTTACTCACGACAATATTATCATTACGAGAAACAACCAAGAAGGATCTGTCCCAAATGTTTTGTAATCCAACATAATGTTGCACGTTGCGAGGAGTATGCAGAACAACATAGAGTGGTGAGCATGACAACTGAAGAATGTATTAGACATTTTGAAAAAAATAAGCATCTATTGGAAGGAATTGAAGAGAACCTCAGTGACCAAATAGTTGGAATGGAGGAAAGCATGGTTTTTAAAATCGTGCGATTCAGCACAAAACCGCTTCGAATCGCATCTTTAAACCGTTTAGTCCAAGAATCGGTAGTCAACCTTGTTTGACTACACTTCTTGACTCAATTCCAAAGTGGAAATTGATTTTTTCCAAAAATGAGAGCGTCGGGTTTCGAACCCATGACCCGACATCGCAACCTGGGCCTTTAACCACCGTTCCACCTCATTTTTTTGTTGATATTTAATGAACTTTATTGATATATATATATATATATAAACGAAAGACAAAACTAGGAAAACACAACTCCTAAGCCATTGTTCTAACTTGGTTGTTGGTGTTAAATTCAATATATTTTATACTTATACGTCAAAAATCAAATCAAAATCAAACCTCATGAATATTTTGTATGATTCAATGATATTCGTAGATATACATTTACGATTTAATAATCAACCATGAATCTACGATTCGATTCGCAAATTTCAAAAAACGATTTACGATTTAAAAACCTTGGAGGAAAGGAATGATATTGGGTTGATTGTCGATGTTGGGCCAAATGCAGTGGAAGAAGTTTAGGAGGACCCAAGAAGGTATAAGCGATCCAGACAGGATGAGTCAGAAACTCTTCCCTTATTATCGACATAAAATTCTTTTACGAACATTATCTCTCCAGCTCTTATGAAAACCCCCTCTATCAAATTCAGAACTCGAACTCAGTTGCTTCTCAAATCAAAAGGAAGGGTAAAACTTCTCATACTAAGGATGCCAATGATTCTCGTATAGATTGTGTTATAAGCATGGAAGGTGTTGAGGTAAAGGGAAGAAATGGTGAAGCGTCTGTTAGCTACACAGCTTCTGGAGTCGCACAAATTGCTGCAAATCAGGTTAGTGTTTTCAAGCAAATTTTAAGTATCCCTTTCTTAATTGGTGGTTTAGTTTTAATAATTCCACACATGATTTTAATTTGAGTCGTAATTATCTTGCAAATGTCATTTGTTTGTAATTTTAGGAATTTTGATGATTGTTTTGGCTCTAGTCTAGGGTTAATAGGCTTATTTTTAAGGCGTGTTTTTCTTAACAACTCTTTCACTTTGTCTCTTACTGGTGTGGAAAGGTTTTCTTTAAGCTTGAACTAGGTTTACTTTCCTGTCGAGAACTGCAACATGAAGGTGATGGCTTGGAATGTTCAAGGGTTTGTCAATAAGTATACTAGACAGTATATAGGAGAACTCCTTAGGTCGATATTGTTTTCTTGTATGAGACGAAGACAAAGAATGAGAAAATGACCAAATTTACTTATAGTTATAATTTCATGAATTATTTGTATGTCAATCCCATAGGTTTGTCAGGTGGTTTATATCTTTTTTGGAAAGATAGTATTCATATAGACCTAGTCGACATGAATAATAATTTCATCTATGTGTTGGTCAATATGGACTTTAGAAGTGGGCACACTTTATTAAACTGTATGTATGGTGTTGTGAATGATGATGGTTGGTTTAACCAATGGAATTATCTAGATAGTCTCTACTCCAAATGTCATTGTCCTTAGGTTATAATAGGAGATCCAACTTTTATTATGAGGAAGGGAAAGAAAGTTAGTGGCAACCAAATCCTTCAAAGTCAGTTAGATGAAGTTAAATGGAGGTTATATCAACTAGACCTTAGTGATTTGAACTACATAGGTAATATATATACCTGGAGTAATCATAGGAGTGGGTATTCTCTCATTCTTGAAAGATTAGACAGGGTCTTGGCCAATGTAGATTGGCTAAATTGATTTCCCAATGCAATAGTTTATCATCTGACTAATATTGGTAGTGATCATGTGCTCATCTTACTTGTTAGTTGTAGGGATGATAATCCTACTAAGAAACCTCATAGATTTAAACGATGCTGGTTGAATGATAATACATGTAAAGCGGTCATAGCCCAAAATTGGTTTGCTGGCGTTCAAGGGTCAAATGCTTTTAAACATGCTAAGTGTCTGAAAAATGTGAAGCTTGGTCCCTTTCAATGGAATTGTGATTTTTTTGGTAATTTTCAGAGTCAAATCAATGATATTAAAAAAAATAGAAGTTATTAGTTTAAATATGAATAGTACTGATGCCACTGAGAATCTTGCCAGTCTAGAAGAATCTCTTAAATAGTGGTTTAGTGTTAAACAAGACTACTGTATGCAAAGAGATAAAGAGAATATCTTGAAATTTGATGACAAAAATACCAGGTATTTTCATGATAAGGTTAAGTTTAGGAAAAAAAGTACCCAAATTGATTGTTTGCAAAGTAGTATTGGTGTTTGGTTGACTGATAGGAATATGATTGCTACGGAACTCAGGGGCCACTTTAGCAAAATGAGTAGAACTACTAATCCTCCTAGAGATTATACTTTCCTTGATGTTCTTCAACCTTGTATCTCAGATTCTGAGAATGATTTTCTTATCAGTATACCAACAGATGATGAAATTAAAAATATAGTTTGGAAAATGCAGCCATTCCCTGGCCCAGATGGATAACCACCTGGTTTTTACCAACAAACGTGGGATACAGTTGGTAATGACACTGTCTCTATGGTCAAGAGTTTCTTTAGCTCAAGATATCTTCTTAGTATATGAATCATAACTGTCATGGATAAATTTATTAGTCCTTAACAAGTAGCTTTTCTTTCTACTAGGCAGATCACTGACAATATAGTGATAGCACATGAAATGGTAGATACTATGAGTAAGAATAAAAACAAGTCTGGGTTAATTGCAATTAAGTTAGACATGTCAAAATCTTTTGACAGGATTGAATGGCAGTTTGTTATTAATATTCTAAAAAGATTGGGTTTCCATGAACATTGGTGCAAGTTGATTGAGCAATGTGTGACAACTGTGTCAACATTTATTTTTATTTTTGAATTGTGCTCCAGGTGAGGTTTATTACTCTACAAGGGGTCTCAGACAGGGAGACCCCTTATCACCCTATCTCTTTATAATATGCGTTGATGTTATATCCAAGATGCTTATTAAGGCTGGGTCTTTTAATGATATACAGGGGATTAAAGTTACTAAAGATGCTCCCTCTGTGAGTCATCTTTTTTTTTCTGATGACCTGCTGGTTTTTGTTAGAGAAAATGTGAAAGGTACTAGGAATCTGGATAAGATGCTTAAGATGTTCAGTAAATACTCTGGACAAGCTATCAACTTTGAGAAATCAGGTATTGCTTTTAGTCGTAAAGTAGATCCAACAACTAAATCTCACATAGTGAATATTTTAAACATTAAGAAATTAGAATTTCAAGATAAATACTTAGGTGTTCCGCTTGTTATTCATAGAAACAAAATGGAAACCTCCGGTCACATATTTGATAGTTTTGATAGGAACTTATCTTGTTGGAAAGGAAAGTATGTAAATCAGTCTGGTAGGACAGTCCTAATTCAATACAATTTAGGGACTCTAGCATCTCACCATCTAGCTGTTTCCCCATGCCTAAAAAGTTGACAAATAAAATAGATGGCATTCAGAGAAGTTTTTTTTGGAACAAAAAAGGCAACGCTAAGGTTATTAATTTGAAGAATTGGGATAAATGTCACAAAACCAATAACACTAGGGGGGTTGAAGATCAAAAAAACTGAGTACCTAAACACTGCTTTATTAGCTAAACTTGCGTGGAGAGTTTTAACTGAACCCGATGCCTTATGGGTTAAGATTTTTTAGCATAAGTATTTCCCAGCTAGTAATCCTTTGCATGCAGTTAATGAAGAACGCGCGATTGGGGGATATGGAAACTAATTGGGGGATATAGCTACATGACAAAATAGGGATCCTAATATCAAATCTGGGTCACCCCTTATGTAATTACTTTTTTAATTCCTAATCTAGCCCTCACTAATCACGTTTAGTGGTTAATAATAATTAGTAAAATCTTAAGTATTTTGGGGATAGATTAATGTGTATTTTTATTTGAATTTGTGTGAGGGAGATGAGAGTAGAAGGAGGGAAAAATATTTTTAGGTGGAAATTTTTTTGTGAAAATGGAAGATGATTGTGAGGAGAGAATTGCAGCTGCTGAATCTTTAGCTCAACTACAACAACAATCATATCTTCAATCTTCGGTTAATGATAACAACTCACAATTGGATTTATATGATGAGCCAACACCCTTGGATCATGATTTTCGTGAGCATAAAGTATTTTACGAAGAACCAACCCAAGAAAGTAAACATGTTCAACATACAAGCAACCCCAACACACAGGTAACGCTTCAAAGAGGTCGAAAATTTGATTATTTTTTTTGAAACCGCCATTTTTTTCTCTGAAAAAGCTTGGTGCCGGCATACACGTACTATGAATACCACGCCGGAACACCCATACCAGGCATGGTATTCATATTATTTGCATGCCGGCACCAAATATCCCCCATTTTGAATCAAATGTCGACGTGGTCTTCAACCAAAAAATACATGACGGCACACAGTAAATTTTTTACCTACCACCGAATATTCCATGGAATATTCAAACCGGCATGGTTCTCTCCTAACTTTCCATGCCGGTACCACAAGAAAAACATCCAGGAGTTACAGATTTTTGAACTTACGTACCGGCGTGGTATAAAAGTTATCGAGAACGCCGGCACAAAATCCCGGCATGGTTTGAAAATTAAGTACCATGCCGGAAACGTCTACCGGCTTGGGACCTTACTTATTCAAGAATACCGGTACCACTAAAAAAATATCCAGAAATTAGTCACTTTGGTAGTAGTTCCGGCTTGGTGTTAAATTTATCGACCATGCCGTCGCCATGTTCCGGATTCAATCCTTGTGGATCGTGCATGCCAGTATTATCTTTTCCGGCATTAATATTCATGAAAATACAATGCCGGTAGTTTTTAAAATTAGGTCATCTTTTTCAAGTTTATTTACGAAATGCCGGAACATTATTCTTGAAGGCCGGCACTTGTTTCCGGCTTTGGTTATTTTGGCGGAAGTGTCGGCGAGCATGCCGGAACTAGTATAGTAATTTAATTTTTTTGTGAATTAATTAAATTTTCTTTTCATTCATTCCTTAGATTGTTCCCTACATTAATCCAACAAATTCCAAATCACTTGGTCTGGATACGTCCGAATACTATAAAATACCTCAGGAATGTTACCAAACAATACTTTTCACCTAGTCTTTAAAACTTTATGTGGGGATTGCTTGTAATGAACCTTATAATCTTCCATTGTTGTCCTCATGTAAGGAATAAAATCTCCAGAGGAAGCAATTGCTTTGGGTAAAAGATACGGCACTTAAACACATGTGTGTGTTGGTGAGGAATACCCAACGTTCAGATTATCGTTTTGAGTTGGTTTGCGAGAGAAGCGGGAAATACAATAAGAAGGATAGCCATAATATAAATGGTTATGTATATCCAAAGAAGACTAATAGGGTATACAAGACTCGTACGAGGAAGGATGATTGACCCTTTAAGCTTGTATTCTATTTAAGAGACAAAGAAACCAATGAAAAGGAATGGGATTGTACGGTGTGGTTTGGCCGTCATAACCACCGGGATCCGAAAGATTTTGTTGGTCACTTCCTGGTCGACCATGACGGTAGTGTAAACCGGCACAGTATTGTATATAAATTCAAATCCGGAACATGATTTACTGCACATAGAATTTTGACACCATATTTCGGCATAAAGTAATATATAGTTTCTATGCCGGAGGTATAACAGTATTGAATTATGTTAACGATGTAAGCCGGAACTATAATTTATTTCAAATGTAATCCTTGTCGCAGGAAGCACGAATGCACTTAGCACGTGCATAAAGCCTTTAAACCACCTGGTGACCCAAGTGGACGAGTTTAGTCTCGTGAGGGTTTACATAGATGCCATTTGTTGTATGTGGGATTAGGTACTATACTTAGCTATTTGTAGAGGATTATTCTAGGGTTTAGGGTTTATAAGTTAAGAGTCTCAAGGAGATATATAAGAACACACGAGTTTTGGGCTTTTGGGTATTAGCTCTCCTTATATAGAGAAAAACCTCAACGACTAGTTTTTTTGAAATCACCCAAAAAACGACATAGAAGTAAATGTGACATAGTATTCCGGCCCCCAGTACTGGTATAGTTTACCGTTAGATGTTAATGTCGTAACTAATGAATTTCTTCACATCGAAATATGCAACTTATACCGGAATGGTTTAACAACATGATTTAGCACCGGTAGAACATACCGGCATTAAATATATTATTGCGACAATGCCGGTATTTGTGAATTTCAAAAAAGAACGGCTAGTTTTTTGAAAAATAAGACTGTTGGAGATTCATTTCTATATAATAGCCCCCATTCCTTTGGAAAATCAACACAAAGCACCCACCAAATAAAAAAAATCCTTCTCTCAAGAAATAAATAAATCAAGCACGGTTGAAGTTCACAAGCGATGGGAGATTCATCATCAAGCTCTATTTACAAAGTAAGTAGATTGAACATTACTAACAATATATGAACAGTTAAAATCTTCACTACTATGACGCATAACTAATATAATCTTCTCTTACAGAATCATCATTGCAGGTGTCAAATTTGCAAGTCACCTTCTCATCTAGCCATGGACTGTCCTTTTATCTATTCAAAGTGTAGAAGCTGTGATGGGACACGCCGGTTTTGGATTTCAAAAACTGATGATGCTGAAAATGGAAGAATGTTTCTAAGGTGTTTGAATTACCCAAAGTGCGATGAGTTTCAATGGTTTGACAAAGCTGTTGAACTAGCAGAATCAAGAGAAAACCACAAGGTCCAATGCAAGCCTATCGATGGGTGTGATGGGTGTTATATGAAGGGAAAGGAATATGTTGAAAGAGAAAAAAAACCAATGAAGATGGTCCTTGACACCTCCCTTCCGAACGATGTCTTCGAAGATATTCGTGAAAGGCTTAAAGGTTCCACAATTGTTGAAAAGGGATGGCTTACTAAACAGGAGATCATCTTAAACCAAAAGTGCTCCATTACCATGTTTTAGTATGTTTTAATTTAAAGTTTGAAAAAATCTAATGTAATAGATTATTTAGGAATGAAATAAATAGGGCATTCGTAACCTATTTATAAACAATACCCGCATAGTATATTTATCAACATACAATGCCGGAATTATGAAAAACTGTACAAGAGAAAGAAAATCAGAATTCCGGCGTAGATTTAATAATTTTGTTAATGCCGGAACTACCCATAATCTACACAGAAACTTGGTCATTTTCATCCATTGTGTCCGGCATGGTTTTGGAGTAATTTGTTCTGTGCCGGTACAAATGGCGGCATAGAATTTAAATTGATTTTTATGCCGGAACCAATACCGGTGTTGTGGAACTTAAACATTTGAATGCCAGCGTTTCTCGTGTAAAAAAAACTTATAGACAACCTTTTACTAGAAATCTAAACATGTTCAACATAAACCAAACAACTGAATCGTGCTTAAATGTTCTTCATCAAAGTATCATAAACCAAAAGTAAACCAAACAAATAAAGAGTTCAACCAAAAACACAACTATATAGTTCAACAATGTTAGAAATTGTTCAAAACATAACAACCACCATCCAAATAACGAAACACAACTATAGAGTTCATCACTTGGTCTTTTGTTTCTTGGAAATGGGCACCTTCCTTCTTTCCCCAAACAAAGTTATTTCACTTGGGTCTTCATTTTTATCAAGCTTTTCCACGACTTCCTTCATTTATTCAAGGGATAACACCTCTCCTTCCTCGTACTTGCAACCTAACATCTTCTTCAACTTGCCAAGCCGACGCTGCTAGTTTCATACATACAACACATAATTAGTATATATATGCTAATATAAAATTATATGTACATTAAAGGTTTAAGCAATTAACAATACTTATTATCAATCCAACGGTCTTATTAAGTTGGGTCATCATAGGTGGTGCCTCTATAGGAGTTGGAACGGGAGGGTTTTTCTGGGGTGGAATGTTGACGTCTTCCGGGCGCACGACAAAAGGATGTGACCATTCCAAGTAATTACCAATGTAGGCGGGATCGGATTCATCACTGTTGATCGCAAGCTCCCAGTTACTAGTATCTACCAAACGACGCGGTTCTCTATCCCTCCAATGTGTTGGTTCTGGAATTGGATCATACTCTACCCTCAACCTTGTGGAACTTTTTATGGACACAGAAAGGTCAAGCTGATACCTTTCAGTAGAGGATGTCATGAATGAGGGTAATTACTTGTATCCAAGTTACCGCATCACACTTCGAGGATCATCCATAACGTATCCCTTTGGGTGGAACAAAGGCCCATTGTAAAATTCAACGTTATAAAACCTCAAATATTGGCGATTTTCTATAGCCTCCTTGTAAAGGTCGAACACGACATCTTTGGTAGTCATTGCGTCCAGATCTAATCTCATTTTTATCGGTCGATGATCGTTATCGGGCTTCGGATGACTGCTGAACTCGTATCTCTTGGCTCTAGGCGCCTCGGGGTCATCAACGGGATTTAAACTTCAAGAGGAGTTGTCCTTGAACAATGTTGGGAAATGTTCATAATCCCACACCTATACAAATGTGAAATGATACGTATAAAAACCAGTAAATTTTGTTTCTAAGTTCATGATAAGGGTACATGTGAACAATATAAATAAGAACATAAGTTTAGAAACAAAATTACCTGGAGTAGAGTGAAATTCCCGAAAAATTGGTTTGTAACCGCCTTAGAGGCCCTTCTCATCTCCGTCATCAAATGTGCCATTACCACGGTGCCCGAAGAATAGCTAAAGACATCTTCTAATGGATCCAAGTATTGAAGGTAGTTTGCACTAACCCTGTTGCCACTAGTTTCAGGGAATACCCTAGTGCCCAAGATGAATAACAGGTACGCAACAGCTGTATAACGAATCTGTGCGAGGTCCCATCCATCCTTCAAACTTTTTTCCTTTGAGTTTTGAAACTTCTCCTTAAGCAGGGTTAGCTTGATGGTCTTTGTCCTACTAATCTTAGATACATAGAAGCTTTCCACAGAAGTTTTATAGTCCCAACCAAGCAACTTTTTAGTAAGCTCGTGCAACTTCGTCCATTCTAGCTCAAACGAATGATTATCTCCTTCTACAATTGATTTGCCGGTAACACTCAAGCCTAGAATGTTCTGAGCATCATCAGGGATCAAGGTCATCTCGCCAAACGGGAAGTGCATGGTATCTGATTCACCATGATACTTTTCGACGAAGAAATTGACTGTCACAATATCTGGCTTCGCGTAATTTTCAACCAAAGGATATAGACCAGAATGCTTAACTATTACTTGAACCTCTTCATGCTCCTTAGACAAATCCCAATGAGCCGCGGCTTGGTTTCGGAAAACACGCACAGCCTTCGTATGATCCTACAATTAGGATATAATACGATTAAGAGATTTTGTATAAATACAAAGCAATACATATGCACGAGATATAAATTCTTACATAGGTTTGATATATAGTACGAGCCCACGAGTCCTTGTAACCAAATAGATACCCCGGATCAAGAGAAGTTGCGCCCCAAATTTTACCACGATCAAGGTCAGGTATCATGTCATCAACATGAGGAAGGTGTGAACCTTTAACTTTTACTTTTCCTTTGCCTTTCTCCTTGTCTTGTGTGGGTTGTTGACTTGGACCACCTTCTTCCACTACTCCTTGGCTTTGGTTTGCTAATTGAGTTGGATCAATCTCATTATCTTCCTCCTCACTTTCCTCTTCATCTTTCTCATCTTGCTCATTTTCCTCCTCAACTGCTCCGGTAGATTCACGGATTACGAGTTTACTACGGTCACGACTACGCTCCCAAACTTCACCTCTTGTATCATCCCCCAATTGGATTTTGCGACCTTGGTATTTCCCTCGAGGAGGCAGAGACTGAGGAGTATCAAGACCATCCTTCCTTCTTTTCTTAGTGACATCATCTTTAGCTTTTCCTTTGTTAGCCTCCTTTGCTTTAGCTTCCTTTGCTTTAGATCTATTTCAAAAGAAGCACGAAATAAATATAAGACAACTAACTTTCATTTATAATACCGGCATAGATACACCACCTACGGCATAGAATCATCACTACCGGCATCCTGAAAAAAATATCGAACATGCCGGGAGCTAATACCGACATTGTAAATTCAAATGATTACATGCCGGGAGTAACTACCGGCATTAACAAATAAATTTTTAGAATGTCGGTACACCGTAGGAAATTCCTGGATAAGAAAACACCAGTACCGACAACTACGTAAAATAAAAAGAAATGCCGGAACACAGTACCGGCATTGAAAAAAAATTGTCGAGGACGCCGGTAGTAGTTCTGAAGTTTCTGGATACCAAAACTCAAGTACCGACATGGAATCCAACCTAAAATATACGTCGGTAAAAATAACAAAATCCTAGGGTATTTTGTTTATTAGAAGCTTACTGCCGGCGTACTCGTAAAAGTTAAAATCAATGTTGTTACTAGGTTCAAAAGTGGTGTTCATCCTAAATACAATGCTAAAACTAAGTTCCAGTGCGGTCTTCAACCTAAATTAGATGCCGGTACTGACTACCGGTGTGGTCTTCATCCTAGATTGAATGCTGGTACTGATTACCAGTGTGGTATTCATACGAAATTGAGTGCCGGAACTACTGAAATTCAACTGTTTCAGTTAGGGTTTCGCGATTTTGACCTAAACCCATAGCTACAAATCGATTGAAACACTAATTAAACAGTTTTAAATGACTTACCTTCTCACAGAAGCCATATTTCTGAGTATTTGATCGTCTGATAACTCTTCTTCTTCGTGTTCTTGCTCTTGAGCAATCAAAGCAAGCCTTTTCTTTAATTTTTATTGAGCAATCGATTTTGATTGGGCATCTGATTTCTTTCTTTGAGGCATTCTTATGGGTTGGTTTTAATCGACGAAGAAATTTTTGAATTAACGATTAATAGACGATGAAGAACGATGAAGAATTTTTTTTTTTTCGAAATCTAACCCTAACTGAGAATGCCGGAACTGATAGAGAAATGGGGGATATTTGATTTGGTTTTTGATTTTAAGTAGTTGAAAGGGTATAACAGTCTTTTCATAATGTTTTTTAATTAATCTAAGGGTGTTTTAGTATTTTTTTCCCAAAAAACACCCCTTAGAAGACACCTTTGGTTGGGGTAAGTAATTCATATCCCCCAATTAGTTTTCATATCCCCAATTGCGCGTTCTTAATGAAGAGTCAGTTTCCTGGGTTTGGAGAGGGGTTTTAGAGGGTTACAATTTATTAGGAAACGTTATTGTTGGGAGGTTAGGGATGGTAAATCTATATAGATTTGGAAGGATAGATGGGTGCAAAATAGAACCGAATTGCTTGATTCTTCGTTTTCTTCTGCCAATATGAAAACTGTTGACCAATTAATTTTGCAGGATGAAGGTAAATGGAATGTGGATTTGTTAAAACTTTTATTTGATAATGATACTGTCAAGGATAGTTGCGATATAAGAATTCCAGGTGTAGGTAAAGACATAATAAGATGGAAACCATCTTATAATGGCTTGTTTAGTGTTAAAACTGCCTATAGATCTATTATGGACGAATCGTATGGTCAGAAATTTTTTGTTTTTCCCTGGAAAAAGTTCTGAAAGATGGATATTCCACAAAAAATCAAGCATTTTCTATGGAGGTGTGTTCAAGATTGTCTGGCAGTTAGGAGAAAATTAGCTAGGTATGCCTCCAATGTAACTAACATCTGCCCACTGTGTGAATCTTGTGTTGAAACTTCTAATCACCTGCTCTTTGATTGTCAAGTTTCTAGAATTCTATGGTATGCGGTTGATCCTAATATTGCACATCTAGTTGATGGAAAACAGGTAAATAAATTGCTCACTGGTTGGTTAAGTAGTAACAACAGTGGCAGTTCAAATATTGCCACATGTATCAGGTTTGTCAGTTTCACTCTGTGGCATATTTGGAAACTTAGATGTGTTGTGGTGTTTGACAATGCTAACGTTAATATTGTGAATATTGTGAGATTGATAAATAGAGATATCTCTGATTGGGTGAGTAACTCCCAGAGTCTTGGAGCTGCACTTGTTAGTACAATTACAGATATAAATGGAAATCATTGGCAACTGCCAGAAGAAGGGTTTGTAAAAGTTAACTTTGATGGTTCGTATGTTGAGGAAAGTAAACATATGGGTGTTGGACTAACTATGTTCTCTGCAACAGGATCATGTGGAGGCGCAGTTTCAACACCTGGGATAGCACGAGATGAAGAACAGGCAGAAGCTCTTGCAGCACTAGAAGGGATAAAGATGGCGCAAGGAGCTAATGTCTGATGCCTGCACTTGGAAGGAGACTGCTCAAACATTGTAAAAGCTATTAACGGAACGAATGGTTATGTAAGATGCACGAATAACAATATTATGCGTGACTGTAAAACTTTATTAGGAAACTTTCAGATGTGGAAGTGCACTTATGTGAGTAGAGAGTTGAATGAGGTTGCTAATTGTCTGACCAAAAAAACCAAATCAACTAGAACAAAATGTATTTTTCTTTTCCTATTGGTTTAAAACTCTTATTAAAGAAAAGTTGAATGTCATGATTTAATCATAAATAAAATTTGTCTTTCCTATTAAAAAAAAAAAACCAATGGGTCTTTTTTCTCGTGGTTCAAATTCATTACATTCAGGGATTTGATATTGAATTGGAAGTACAGCATTCTTTGGGGCTAACTGAACTTTAATTGGGGTTGTTATTGGGTTCGGCCTTGTGCCTTGTTTTCGGGTCGAGGGTTGGACTTTACCAAATTGCATATATCCCTTTTAATAAAATTTTAACCCTTTCTATCAAAAAAGGGTAACCTGGTTAAAGGGGCTAGTAATCGAGTATAGATAAATCTTTGCAACCAATGTTGGTTCCAATTTCCAACCAACGGAAAGGAAATTGGTCCAGACTCCCACTCTCCAGAGTGACAATAAGATAAACCGTAAACACAGTTCCAATACAAGAGTCTAACATCTCTTTCCCAGTACTCTCCGACGACTATATGTTTTAAGCAAGACTTCAAAATGAGAACTAAAACTAGTCTGAAACTCTTCTGAATATTTACAAGCAACACTGTGGAGCTTATTTCACAGTGGTAGGCAATTGACAAAAGAACAAAACAGCTAAACAGCTCACCTTTGATTTTTACAATTCTTCCTGGATGACATTAAATGTAAGCGTATCCGGCACATTAGATCCTTGAGACTCTGATAGCCATATCATCAACTTATCAATCTCATTTCCGCACTCCATTGTGGCTTCACCAAAATTTTGCAGCTCCAAACCAGAATAACGGTCATCTCGGATTGAATCGTGAAGGTTGGTGATCCAAACAAGAAATCTTTTGGCACATGAAAACAGTACAATTATGGTCACACAGGCTACCCAAGTAAATCGATAAACAGTTGAATTTACTGTTAGCATAAACCAAAGCAAGGGAACTATCCATCTTGTCAAAAAGTAGAGAAGGCAGAGAGACATTAACAGATTCATAACGATTGAATTCAATATTTCCTGCAGCATCCAACGCCTTGGAAGCTTCAAGAAATCATTCTCTCTCACCCTCTCAAACTTAAACCCGCCAAATTTCATCCATCAGAACAATCCTATGGTTCAGTAAAACCTGTAAAACGCAAATCAGACGATACAAATACTAGGAGATAGTTCTTTACCACAACTCAAGTAACTTGAAGTTAAAACAAATTTTCTACCAAGACAACTTGTCATACTTGGTATTGTCACACTTCATAGCTTTTTAAACTTTTCAGGGAGGCAGACTTCTAAGACCAGAAAGCTGTGTGTGTATCCATGTAGGCAAATTCTAGAGTTTCCTGCTCGAGACGCTTATGAGAAAGCTAGCTAAGTCAACCCCAGATTGTCCCATTCATGGAATATGTTTATCATATTTTCAGGGTGACACTGCGCACCTCCATCTTAAGGGTCCATTGATAAACGCTATTCAAAGGTGAGACACAGTAAAGAGTTACAGTAAATACCAGTGTCCTCCACAGCTTAAAGAAGAGGAATCCCACAACCCAGTCCTGACACAAGAGTAAAACCGGGGCTTCAACCACCAATGCTCGAATTGGCACCATAACAGAAAGCTCAAATAGAAGCCCGATTAACACTGGAATAACAATGATCTGAAACCAAAAGACTAAATATTAACACTAGAAGTGAGATGCTAACTAGGAGTATAAAGAAAGAAACAGAAAATATCTATTGCATCAATCCCATACCCAAAGTGATAATAGAACAGAACTCTCAACGATAATGCATAACAACTTGCAGATACCGCTGAACCGCAAATGTGCTTTCCCTGCTTTAAAGTGCCTGATGAAGTATCTTGCTCCAGTGAAAGAAGTCCAGATGGAAAAATTTCCAATAAAGAAGGCATAGAGATCTAAAGAAAGAAGTCGGAAACTTAGTGTTAACAAAACAATTCACCTAAAAAGCGTGGAATTGAGAAGAAACCAGTGGGGATACAATGTTACAAGCATATTACCGTTGCGCTTGACGCCATGAGTTATTGGAAGATTAGAAATGGAACTGAACAATACACGTCCTAGTGGTAGGCATACGATTATCAAAGATGTACTGAGGAGAAGCAACGTTATCCACGCCAGAACAACCAACACCACAACACGAAATTCAAAAGCATGCCTGCAAATAGTCCAGTAGAAAATTCAAGCTAAAATTTAGTGTAGAAGACAAGATACAGTACCAGGTGCATGAAAATATCTCACAAATCACCAAATTTGACATTTCAAAAGCAATTAGTGAGCACACTAGATATTTCACTATAAATATCTTTTGACAGAATGTATTCCACACGTAAATGTGACGACGACTACACAACTGAAATTACTTACCCATCATCAATCTCATCGCTTGCATAGTTTCTTGGTACCCTCAAAATTCTGTGAGGTAAAAATATTTTTGTTTGGATCTTGAGCAGCAATGAGTCCATCATGCTGTCTGTCCTGCTGCCTTTCCACTTCCACATTCTCCTTCCTACCAATGTCCTCAGGTCTGGAACACAAGAAACGACTTAAGCCAAGAACACAGCAAACTGAAGTAACCCATTGATGGAGAAGAGCTGCAACTGTTTCCCTCAGTTCAATTGTGTAAGGTAAGCATAACTGGAGCACAAGCATGACTACAGGAATCTCGGTGAATGGGTCAGATGCACTGCAATTTGGAAAGAACCTGATTCAATGTTACCCTTCAAAGCAAACAGAAATGAAAAGTAGAAATGTGGTTCACAAGTAGTAGGTGGCAACTTACGAAATATGCAGAGGGAAGATAGTTGGTGTTAATTGCATGGCTAGTACAACTGGTAAATATATTAAAAATACTATCAAAATGCCATTAACGGCAATAGAGAACAGAAATTGCCTAGCTTGCACTTGCACATCATCGATAACTACATGTAAAATCTTGGAGATTGGATCTGCTAAATCCTGAAATAAGTATTGAACTTCTTTATGCAAAACCTGAACAAGTAGTTAAAGGCAATATATTATCAAAAACACTACACAAAAAGCTGGTGATTACACAACGATATCAATTTTATCAAACAGGATAAAGAATAATACCCTTTGAAGAAGGCTCGTAGAAATGCGTATTTGAAACATGTATATGATTCCTGTCGTCCAATGCATTGAAGAACTTAATAAAGGGAATTTTGAGAAGAATTCTACCCTATCAGAAATTGACTTCCCAAACATCGCAACGGTACATATATCCAGCCACCAACCATGTACCAAAGGAAGAACCCCAAGATGAAATAACAGAAAGAATGAATAATTCATCGTTGTCAGGAATTTCCTCAGATAGTAACGTATTTTTGATGCAACAGTTCTAATAGGGATATCGAAGAAAACGAAGACCAAAGGCGCAACGACCATATATCCAGTAGCAAGAGTAATAACATTGTAAAGGCATGGGCTTCGATTCACTAAACGTGGCTTGCCAACACTACTTGAGGTTCCTCCTTGTCCAATACTGTTTGCAGCCAAGCTTTCAGCAACCACTTCTACAACACATAAAAGCAGGCCATCATTCTGAATTTCGGTCGTTAAATTTGTAAAGGCATGTAATGCATTGTTCAGTGAGTTATTTTCTATATTAAATGCTGACCTTGTAAATGGCATGAATATTGACAAAGCAGCGAAGAAAAACCAGGAAAGACAATGCAGTACAATTCGTCCCAACGAGAACGGCACAAATATCAGCACACCAAGGATAATCAGAAACTGCAAAAGAGATTGAAGAGGATAACTTCAGAATTTTAATGTATTAAATCTTTAAACCAGCAATAGTTTGAGATTATTGAAGTATTTATTCTTTATAATTGCCGTAACTGGAGATGGTCTTAGGCGGATAACAGAATCATTCGCATATTAGAACTAGATACATCCATCTTTGCATCATATGGCATACGCTGAACTTATCATGAAAAAATCTTGAACTTATACAGTGCAATATTTGATTATTTATGTTGAGACACTAGGATGCAACTCATAAACTTAACCAATGGAAGCTGGAATTTCTGGGAATACTGATAACTTAAATAGAAGGAATGGAACTTACATTTCTCATATTGGTGGCCAACTGAATACGCCTCAACTAATAGAAAACCAATTCCATGTAACCAGTCCATCATAAGTGTTGAAGGAGACAAATAACTATGAACTAATAATTCATATACTTCGGAAAGGCTCCTCACAAGATACAAACGGCATATCCAGGTTATGAGCAAGGGTACCATAAACAGTAGGTAAAAAACTGAAACCAAAAACATCACACAGATGTGCAGAACATGGCATGCTTTCACTGCAATCCCACCCACAAACTCTCTGAGAGGTAGCCTTGTTGGAGTATTCTCAGCATAAACACGATATACAGAAAATTTATGTTTACACACCTGCAAAAACCATAGGACTAATTCAACATAAAAAGGCAAATTCAAAACTATAAAAAATCCCTGTTTCGTCAAACATAAAACCCTAACTAACAAATTGAATCAGAGATACAGATAGAGATTGGAGAGAAACCTCGCATTCAAAAGTGACGCGTTGCTTCATCCACTGGAGGAGACATTTTGGATGAACAA
Source organism: Papaver somniferum (assembly GCF_003573695.1). NCBI lineage: Eukaryota > Viridiplantae > Streptophyta > Magnoliopsida > Ranunculales > Papaveraceae > Papaver > Papaver somniferum. The sequence continues at coordinate 122,545,811 of NC_039363.1, read as the reverse complement.
ATTTCATACTCCCAGAACAAGCACAAGGGTATTGAAGTGGGTTTTCAGAATCACCAGGGCTATGACAAATCCTGCAAATCTTCTCTTCCTGTTCTTCTTCATCATCTTCTTCTACTCTCTCTTTCATGTTTTCTCTGGTTTCCACTGGTTTTCTCTCACTATCCTTCCCTTCACTAGTACTCTCTGCTGGTCTCTACTGGTTTGGTGTGTGAGAGGTTTTGGTGGAAAAACTGAAACCATTTTTGCTGCTTTTTCCCACCATTTTCTTTTTGTTAGCAAGAGCTCGTCTGTACAGTGCTCAGTATCCAGTGATTTGTCTGTTTTATCAAAAAGTAAGGTCATGTCCGCAAGACAAACAGAGACTTGAATGCAACGAAAATAAAGAAAGAAAGAATATTTTGACCCCACTTGCTTTAGGGCCTGGTGTCATCTCAGTAAAAGTTGTAATGCTTTCTGCTTTTTGATCTTCCGCGTATCAAATAGTATCCCATGTCTAGCTATTGTAGCCCTTGGTTCAATTAGATTAATAAGCTTAAATTTGGTGCCGAAGACAAGATACAATACCAGGGTGCATCAAAATATCTCATATATCACCAAATTTGACATTTCAAAAAGCAATTAGTCAACATGTTAGATATTTCACTATGAGCATCTTTTGACAAAAGACAAGATACAGTACCCGGTGCATGAAAATATATAATATATCACAAAAATTGACATATCAAAAGCAATTAGTGAACATGTTAGATAGTTCACTCTAAATGTCTTTTGACAGAATGTATTCCACACATAATATGATAGAAACGCCATGAAAGACAATGCATTATAATTCGTCCTAACGAGAGAACGGCACTAATATAAGCACACCATTGGTAATCAGAAACTGCAAAGGGAAAAGAAAGAAATAGTACAATTTTAGTAATATAATGCATGAATACCTTAGACAAAAGATTTGTGAACAGTCATAGAATTGAAGGATGCAGAAAAAGGTTCATACTGGTATAAGCGAAAAAGAAGGGGAAAGTGAGACCATTTACTTGGGTCACGATGATACAAGACTTAGATAAAGCGGAAACCTGTTGAGCTTAATGTCTGGTCCAACAAAGATAATGGAAGCGCACATAATAAACCAGCAATAGTTTGAGATTATTGGAGTATTTCTTCTTTGTAAATGCTATAATTGGAAATGGTCTTAAATGTATAACAGTATCATTCACCATATTTGAACTCATATATCCATCTTTTGTACTATATGTCATATGCCTAAATTATCATGAAAAAATCTTGAAGTTTTCCAGTGAGGTAAATTTACAATCTGGTGCAATAAATTGTTTGGTTCCTCATTTATGTCGAGCCACAAGGAAGCAACTCGTAAATCTAATCAATCAAAGCTGGCATTCCTTATACTACTACTGTGAATAGAAAGGTAAAAAGGATTGGAACTTACAAAGAAGATAGTCGCGACCAGAAAAATACCAGTACTTAGTAGAGGAACATCAAACCTCAAGATAATAATGACCACTCTTGGAAAATTCCGAAGAAGATGAGCCACCAACAATGTTACCAAAAATTGTAACCCTGGTGCGACATTATCGTCATTTCTTACATCAACAATAGCTTGCAGTTCCCCGGCATCTTCACCAATTTCATCAGCAATGTGATTCTCATTATCTGGTGCCAGAGCTATTGCAACATCAGCCCCATCCTCCTCATCCTCTTCATCTTCTATTATTAAAGCACCGAGATGCAACCACATCATATATAAGACATTGCTGATTACAACGCCACACAACCAGTCCATCATAGCTGTTGAAGCAGACATATAACTAAGAACCAATTCTTTTGCTTCAGAAAGGCTCCTTACTAAACTCAAACGCCATATCCAAAATGCAATTAAGGGTGCCGTAAAAAGTTGCTGAGAAACTGAAAAACCAAACCGTAGACAGAAGTGCAGAACAAGGCACGCTTTCATTACAATCCCACCCAAATATTCTCTGAGAGGTAGTCTGCTTGGAGTATTCTTAGCATAAACACGATGTACAGAATATCTATGTTTACACACCTGCAAAAACCATACTAACAACATTATCTACATAAAAAGATACAAGGCAAAATCAAAAATAAGAAATCCCCTGTTTCATCAAATAAACGTATAAAACCCTGAGTAAAAAATTGAATCAGGGATAGAGATAGAGAGAAAGGGTGAACCTCGCATTCAAGAGAGATGCGTTGCGCCATCCAGCGGAGGAGACATTTAGGGTGAACAAATTTCATACTCCCGGAACAAGCACAAGGGTACTGAAGTGGGTTTTGAGAATCACCAGGGCTATGAAAAATCCTGCAAATCTTCTCTTCCTGTTCTTCTTCATCATCTTCTTCTACTCTCTCTTTCATGTTTTCTCTGGTTTCCACTGGTTTTCTCTCACTATCCTTCCCTTCACTAGTACTCTCTGCTGGTCTCTACTGGTTTGGTGTGTGAGAGGTTTTGGTGGAAAAACTGAAACCATTTTTGCTGCTTTTTCCCACCATTTTCTTTTTGTTAGCAAGAGCTCGTCTGTACAGTGCTCAGTATCCAGTGATTTGTCTGTTTTATCAAAAAGTAAGGTCATGTCCGCAAGACAAACAGAGACTTGAATGCAACGAAAATAAAGAAAGAAAGAATATTTTGACCCCACTTGCTTTAGGGCCTGGTGTCATCTCAGTAAAAGTTGTAATGCTTTCTGCTTTTTGATCTTCCGCGTATCAAATAGTATCCAATGTCTAGCTATTGTAGCCCTTGGTTCAATTATCGATTTCCAGTTCCTACTCGCACAAGTCTGGTGCATATGGGAGTCTATAAAGTATAGACTATGTCTACAATCCTTGACTGATTATGATGTTTGACTCCAGAGTCCAAACTCATTCGATTGCTAAACAATAGAAATGTTTAACGCACGGAAGATTCACGCCGTGGGGCGTACCGTGTGAGAGGGACTGGTGGGGACCATTTCTGTCCGCCCATATCCCGATGCTAAGCGCGCGTATCGGGACTGTTCATTGCCCTCACGGTACACTGTTTTGGTGTGTGTATCATAGATGCCTAAACAATCGATCATAATGTCGGCGCTCGTCTTTATCAATTATGTAGACTGTTACGGTTATGCTCTTTCCGACAATTTGAGTTTAAATTTTGATTTGTCATCTCTTCCAAAGTTTAGATTGTTTTTCAACACAAAAGAAAAAAAAAAAGTTTACGGGTGCTACTCCTATCGCGTCTCCCTTCCACAGAATATCTTGATAGGGGATCGGACGGTTTATGATCACGTTCTCTGCATTGGGATTGTTAGTAGGTGCAGGTGGAGCCCATGTATTGTGGGAGGCGGGATTTTTGTCGGGATCAGGAATCGGTAAGGCTAGCATTTCCGTTTATTAAAATGAATTAAAATGTATTAGCAAACACAAAAATCGGTTGTGATCATTAGTCCAATATGTACAGACGGGGTCGAGTAAATCTTTCCCGGAGCAGAGTATAAACATAAACGAGTTGAAGAGGTTTATTTCTCTTGACTGTAAAGCCTCTTGCTAAAATCAAGTGTCAAAATCACGTTTTTATTATCCTTAATTCATTATAATTAAATTATCTTATAAATTCAGTAGATTACCCGTTGTGCAAGTATCTGAAAATATTGTATTTGAGAAAATATATAATAAGGAGTCCATGCAGAACATCACGACATACAACACGATAGGCACACTTTTTGGTGGGTTGTGCCACCATGACACAACATGTTTTACACATTTACAATCCAGTCCGGTAATCAATGAGTTCTTTTTTAGGATAGTCTTTACTTGACAGTATGGTCATTTTTAAAAAGAGTATTTTTATATAGTGATTCTACCAAAGTATTTGAGTGCTTTTTATTTTTTAATCAAAAAAACATTTTATTAAATAAACAAAAAAGGTTACAAAAAGAAGAATTAAATCCTCAGAGAAAAGAAAATAACAAAAACAGGCAAAAATGACAACATGTCCAAAGCCCAAAAGAATGAAACATGCCAAAGATGGACAACGTGTCCTTAGCCTAAAACAAAAAAGCAATAAAAGAGATTTAGACAAAGCGATAATATGGAATACCAGGGAATTCCATTCTCTGCCTATTAGTTGGTCGAGTAGAGAATCGTAATACTTTGCCTCTTAGCAGGTGACATCCTTTTTTTGCAAAAAAAAAAAAAAAAAAAAAGTCTGCAGAAAAATTGATCTGTAAAAATTGTTGAAGTGAATTTTCCTTAGAGCTTTGCAAACCACTTTCCACCTAGCCCATACAAACCGACGTAAGTTGTTTTTGGAGAAGACTTACATAGCATCATTTGAATCAGTATTGAAATAACTTGGAGTTTATTACGTTGCGCTGCCCATTCCAAAGCACATAAAGTTCTCGTAATTGCAGCTATAAAGTTTATAGTTATTCCAAGACCTCCACTCTCAGCGGCAATGAAGTGTCCAGAAAATCTCTAATAATAAATCCATAACCAGAGTTACTAGGATACCTCTTGAAGCCCCATCACAGCAGAGTATAGTAGTATTTTCATCAGGCAAAGTGAATTGGCATTCAATAATTTTAGCAATCTTCATCTTCTCGTAATGAATGTTAAAGGATTATAGTACATGTATATCATAATCAGAGTTATTTGTATAACCTCTAAGTCTTACTTCACAATCTTTAACCATTCTGGTTACACACTTTTTAGCATTCAGCATATCAGGAGCAACATTATCAAAAAATACCATGTTCCCAGTGAACCATATATCCACCATTACATTAAAAACAGCTATGAACCAAATTTCTTGCACCACTGTACTCTTAAGTTTGCAACAATATAATATATCTTCAAAGGATTTAGGATTTTTAAAAGCAAAAATGTCTCTAAGCCAATTCCATAGAATTTGACCATACTTACACTCCCATAAGATATAAGCCATAGAGTCTTGAAAATCATGGTAAATATAGCATCTTGAAACTATTTGAAATCCTCTTTTATTCAAGTTTTGATCAGTAGTACAAGCTCCCCTAGTAATCTTCCATATATTACTATTTGTAGTAGGATGAACACATTGTTTCCAAACATGCTTATACCATCCGAGTTTATGAAAACTAGTTCTAATGAAAGAAATGGCACTAGCAACAGAAAACTTACCATCTTGTATAGAAGTCCAAACCAATTTATCTTCACCAGGAACAATAATTGGAAGATCAGAAGATGGAAAAAATTGCAGCATTTCCTCGGGAATAACCCACTGATTATTAACAATTAGACCACTAACCTTCATGTGGATATTGAGGTTTATATAAGCATTTTCAGGAAATGATTTAATGATACTCTGCTCCAGGATTCAAGTATCCTTCCAAACTGAAATCTGTTCTCCGTTGCCCACGATCCATCTAATATGTTCATTAAAATCCTGTAATATCCATTTGATGCCAGGCCACACAGAAGATTGTTTGTAATAAGAAATCCAACACTTATGTTTATCCTGATACTTTTCAAGAAAAAATCTAGCCCATTCCTCATTTGAGATAAGAATTCTCCATAAAAGTTGAAAAGACGAGGGTAACCAAATACGCCACAATTTTTTTATTTATCAACCTATAAGTCCCCTACTGAATGTGATTGTTTATGGACAGTGTCGAGAAAATACGATAATTCGGTTCACACTTCGTGTGATTGTCTATGGATACGAGATCAAGATAATACAACAGCAAGATAACTTGTGTGATTGACTATGGAAACAAGATCGACACAATTCAACGACAAAGTGTGTACTTGATAATAGGTTCGGTAATAACCAAACTCTATAGGATCACTATCAAGTATTAGGGAGTTAACGTAAAGTGCAATTTACTTTAATTATAATTAAACAATTATAATGCGGAAAAGTAAAGTAAATGGCATAGCAAAATTTTGTTAACGAGGAAGCTGCAAATGCAGAAAACTCTGGGACCTAATCCAGTTTTGAATAGACTCATAATTAAGCCGCTATGCAAAATGTAATACTAACTTCGTATAGTTGAGACCAAGCAGACTACCCCTAGATACTTAGTTCCCTCAGTATCCCTGCTCCTTCGACTTCTAGAGTCACGCACGTGAATAGAAATTCCTTTGGATCGTATTCCAAACAGCAAAGCAAGAATCTGTTTGGCAACCACTCTAATCAATCTTGCTAAAGATATAGAAGAGTCGTTGACAAAGGCTCTTCCATTTAATCTAATAAACTCATTCTTCTGGTTAGATAAATCTAACTTTAATTACTGAAATAGTCAAGTATAGATTCTCACTCAATCAATTTAATTTTCAAAGAGAAATATAGAGAATGTCGATCCCATGCAACTAATCAATCAGATCTATCAAAGTTAAATCGATTCTAGTTGGATCCTTATCAATCAAGGTTTGTGCACTAAATCCACAAGATACGAAAACTAATAAGAATTCTTCTTCGTCTTCAAATCTTCTATTATCTTCAAATACCTGCACAACACCACTTGAATCTTTTGTGATCAATCACGCACATAACGAAGTATGTTAACAATGGATTATCACTAAGATCTAACAACAGTTTTAAAGATCTCGTAGATACTTTGATCTAGTCTGAGTGATTCTTATATCAGGAGAGAAGATTCTCAAGCATAAACAAACTAGGTGCAATCAAAGTTTCAACAATTGTTAGTCAATCAAATAAAATCGAAAACTAATAACATGGATTTGCTTACTTCAAACTAATTACATGGAGTTACTGCTCGTGTTCAAAGTATGTTGACATTTTTTCACTGCAAATCCTTATTTCATATTTACATGGATATGCTTCTTGGAATCAGTTCTATCACACTTTCAAACAAGTTTAGGATTAGTTTGCCAATATTCCAAGACTACTATGTGATTGATCATTCCAAATCACAATGGTTAGTTGTGATCGGTCCTACCAAGTCATATACATGGGTTCAGATCGGTTATACCAATCACTAGGATCGGTTATACCTAAACATGGTACCTACTTGTCATCGGTCACACCAGTCACTAGGATCGGTTACAACAATTACAAGGATCGGTTCCATCTACACATGGTATCTACTTGTCATCTATCACACCATTCACTAGGATCAGTCAAACTACACTTATGATCAGTCACATCAATTACCAGGATCGGTCACACCAACTACAAGGATCGATCATGCCATCTCATGGTGATTACTTAGTGTTAGAGCACTGCCCGGTCGAACTCGCATGCTTTGCTATCTCAAGCATGTTTGTCAATGTTAGTGATCAAAACTATAAGTCTTGATTTCTAGCCTATTTGTAGATGTCTCGGACTAGGACATAGATAGTGTAGTTGAGCTTAAATCTCTCGACGTTAATCTCTTGAAGACGAAGTACTACTAAGGGGAGCTTGTGGAACTTCTTCGACAAAAGGTATGTGGAGACTTGAACTCATCTATCACTTGGAATGTATATTTCTACTATCTCCTATATTGAGACATAATTTTATCTATACACATTTGAGATTTCGAGCTGAGTATATCTCGCTTGCATATTTCTCGAAATATGTGTTGGTAAGCTTTCGCTTCGACCAAGTTCATCTCATATCATGAGAAAATTTCCGAGTAACATCTTACATGGTTTGTGTGATACAATCATTTGGTGTAAGACTTGGAAGGTTTCAATAATGATTATTTCAATATCTTGAAAATTGCTTTGATGCTAATAGTGTGTGAAAACGATTATTGACATTATAGAAGAATGTTTCAATGATTGAAATAAAGAGTTGATGATGTAACCATCTTTGGGTATAAGCATATATAATGTGTTTGCACATTAGTGTATAAGTCCATAAACCGGAAGCCAAGAGTATGCATGTGTATATACGAAATTGGTGAAGGAGACAGGGTAAGTATATGTACCCATACGCATACTGGCGGAAATTCTCGAACCGAGAATTTCTACGAAGTTTGGTTTTGGCAAAACTCTTAACTAGTCACCTAAAGTATGCGTACCCGTACGCATAATGGCGGAAGTTTTTGAATCTAAAATTTCTGCGGAGTTTGGAAACTTTACAAACTCAAAACCGGTTGCTTAAGTACGCATACCCGTACGCATACTTAAGCTGGTTACTTTGTAAAATCGGACAAGTCCATGAACTTAAACATTTAAATCAGAAGGAATGCAATCTTTGCAAACCGTGACTATAATGTTCATTATTTATTCAAGTGAATCAAACCGATTTGATTTCAATTGTGTTTTCTAATCAATTGAACAACTCTTAACTAGTTTCATTTGAGTCATTTGAACTAGTTATGGTTAAGATGAATAAGGTTGGTATGAGAGTAATCATATGGCTAACCTCGGTTAACTATTTGTGAACCAATATGGTGTACACGTTTAGGTACGGTTACATAAACCTAAATGAGGGTACATTTAATTTGTGTGTAACAATCTAAGTTCAATCTAACGGTTGAAAGATATTAGCTTGGTTGAATCAGGTTTTTCATCTAACGGTGAATATTGAATGCTTTGTTACCAAGGTGACTTGGATTGCAAACCCTGATTTGAAAACTATATAAAGGAGAACTCTAGCAACTGAGAAACCTAATCCCCACACCTCATGTGTGTTACTAGTTGCATAACTAGAGTCGATTCTCCTTTAACCTTAGGTTTCTTATCAAGACCCTGTAGGTTAACGACTGGAAGACTTCATTGGAATTGTGAAGCCAGACCCAACTATTATCTTTTTAATTGTGTGATCTGATCTTGTTGTTTCTATCTTGTTGACTATAGTTGAAATAATTGGCTCGAGATTTTATATCTCCGATAGGCAAGATATAAAAGTAATCACAAACAAACTTCGTCTCATCGTTTGTGATTCCACAATAACTTGTTTCGCTAGTCGATTAAGTTTATTGTGAGGTGATTGATAATACTAGGTTGTTCTTCGGGAATATAAGTCTGGTTTATCAATTGGTTCTTGTTCACCTTTATTTATCAAAAGACGGAACAAAAACTCTTGGGTATTTATGTGGGAGACAGATTTATTCAATCCTATAGACTTTTCTATGTGGGACAGATTTGTCTATCAAGTCTTCGACTTTGGGTCGTAGTAACTCTTGGTTGTGGGTCAGATCAGCTAAGGAAATCAAGTGCGTAGTATCATGTTGGGATCAGAGATATAAGGAGCGTAACTGTACCTTGAATCAGTGTGATATTGATTAGGGTTCAACTACATTCTAGTCCGAAGTTAATTGGTAGTAGGCTAGTGTCTGTAGCGGCTTAATACAGTGTGGTGTTCAATCTGTACTAGGTCCCGAGGTTTTTCTGCATTTGTGGTTTCCTCGTTAACAAAATTATGGTCTATGTGTTATTTCTTTTCCGCATTATATTGTCTTATATAATTCAAATATCACAGGTTGTGCGTTAAGATCAATCAATTAGAATATCCAACCTTTTCTTGTTGATTTACATTGATTGACACTTGAACATTGGTCTTTGGTACCATTCAAGTAACTCCTCTTATATTCAATCAGGACCGCAGATTTCTATTTGCTGATTGGGGATTGAATTAAGAGTTAGAGATATTAAGCTCTTTAATATACTTTATTCTAGATTGAATCTGGTTGTCTAGTTGATTCTCTAGAAAGTGTATTGGAGTAAGTCCTCTTAGATTGCTAAATGAATTGTTGGGTGTGGTTGTTAGACCCCCGCATTTTTAATTGGTATCAGAGCATGCAAACACTATAAACCTGATAAGTTTGTGTTTGTTTGATCCATAAAAATTGCCATATGGGAAATTTCTTTGGAAAACTTGCTCTTGGCATCTGTAACGCACGTCAGAAATCCTTAAAGATTGTTCAAAGATTATTATGGACAAAACCTCTGGTTTCTCATGATAATCTCATTTCATCTAAGATTTTGGAGAACTTAGATGATGAGAAACAATCTAAAGGAAAAATTAAAAAGAAGGGAAGATTGAGAAAACGTTCGTTACGCTCAAAGATATGGACTCTCACTAGATTAACTCTTAATCTTTTTGAGAAATACTATCTTAATGGATCAATTGACAAAGATTTATTTAGATCTTTTGAAAGCGTTTTCAGATTCTTAGAAAAACTTAATTCTGTTAGGTTTAAGAATCGACCCGATAAAAGTTCTGTACACGTAAAACTATAGAATAATGATGTACGAACTAAACACGTTGTCAACAAAAGTAGATACAATACTGGTTCTCATGCTTTTGACATAAGGTCAAGATATCGAAAGAATCTTCCTTCCAGTCATATGAAAGGAAAGTTAGAAAGCTCTGACAACCCTGATTATCATCATTACTATGATTATATCACTGGGACTGCTCACAAATATCAACCAAGAGTGTTGCATGAGGATTCCTCTGCACATCATGCCACTTGGTAACAAGCCTGACACTACCCCATTTGTATATATCTTGAGATGGGGCAAGAAATGGTTTGATTTGTGTACAGTTGGGTTAAATTTTTTATTTTGTCCTTCTAGGATTTTCGAATAAGCTTTCTACTGCATCTGTCTCCTCTCACATATTGTGATTTCACGAGATGCACAACCTTGATGTGCAAACATCAAAGAAAATCCCAGATTCTTTTTGTGGGTCGCGGTTCATAAACGGGTCCAAGCTCACGTTGGGTATATAAAGGAGCGGTACGCGTACCTTCTTCTTCTTCCCATCCAGTCCGCGTACGTGAACTGTCTAGGGTTCACGAATTTCCTTCATTAAATCTTCCTTAAAGGAAAATAAGAAAAAGGGGTATTCAAGGTTCATTCCAAGTAAGTGATTTCCTCCTGGTTCTTTTTTTAATTTCTAGATACTATGAAGAATTTCAAGGTTCCAAATGTGGTTTCAAAAGACTTAGGTTCTTCATCTTCTTCTAGCATAAATTTACCCATAGATCAAAATTCAATTAGAATTAAATTTGTTGATGATTCTTGTGAAAAAGTTTTTGAAAAGATTTCATCCAAAGGGTTTATTATAGAAAAGGAGTTGGATTCTACTAGTGGATATAAGGAGGATTTGATTTGTTTTGAAAAATTTAAGCTTGGAAACATCTTTGATGGTCTTGGTGAAGGATTTGATACTCTAACTAGCATCTTCTATGCCAACATTCATGATGTTGATCTTGAAGACATGGAATTATTCAAGACCATGATCTATAGAAAAAGGATTCTTGTTAATAGAGAATTAATTTCAAAGATTACCAAAATTCCATTGGGTAATTTTCGTCTCCCTAGGCCAAGTAATGATCGACCATCGTATGAAACCATCTCAAAAGGTCTTTGTGGGAAAAGCATTGATTGGAATGCAGGAAAATTTCCTACTAATCACCTTAACTTTGCCTTGATGTCTTTTGATAGGTGTCTAAAACACCTTGATATTTATCTATTGTTTATGCTCTCTCTGCTATGTTTTCTTGTAAATTATGTTTTTATGTTTGTTTTTTAGTTTTAGGTACTTTGGAGCAAAAGAAGAAGAGACGTCGCTTAAAAGGGACTAAAGTGTCATTTCATGTGCAACTGTTGTTGGAGGCGACTTATTTCTCATTATTTACTTTTATTTCTTCATCTCTATCTGAAAGGCATGTCGGATTTAGTGATGCGAGTTATGTCTGAAAAGCATGGCGACCTTAGTGATGTATAAAAATTGAAGAAAATAAGTGAATATGAGAGGTAAGAGACGGCAGCTCGAGAAACTACTAAAAGCACCCAGAAAAGTGTTAGAGGCGTCCCCAGAAATGTCCCGAAGGAGTTGATAAAGTCACCTAGGAGTTTTTCACTATATACATCCCAAAAGTCATCTTTGTACCCCACAAATTGCTATTCGCACCCCCATGAATTGCTAAACGTAGCCCAAACTGCTAAAGAGACACCGCTGTTGGATAAGGGGGAGGTCATCTTCTCCATTTGAATTTCAAATTCTGGCGGGAAAATGGGTTGTTAATGACAGAATTTAGGGTTTGGAGATCGAACGTGTTACAGTGAGATTCAATGTCTGAGATCAAATGGGTTTATTCCTAGAACCTTAACAGAGCTGGTAATGGTCTTTATTTTGACCAGAATTGGCTAGACAATCGGTAGAAGATAAATCAAAGCTCACGGAAATTTGCTGGAAAAATTGTTCTTCACAGACAGAATTAGGGTTAGAATTTTGGGAGGTTTTGGAGGAGATTCAATCGCCAGATTTTATTAGGTTGGACCTTTTGGAGATAAACAGGACTGGTATGTCCATCAGAACCGGTTAACTTGGGCTACAACGTCGGATTGGAGAAAACAATGGAGGATATTTTTCTCGGTCCTTCTGCGTGTTTCTGGAGAGAGATTTAACCGGAGATAATCATGGCAGTAAGTTGGTTCGGGCATGTTTTGTCAAAACAGGAAAGACAATCTTTTCAGAGTCGTAAGAAAATGAAGTTGCCATATGTTTCTCAGTAAAACAGGGCATGAAAAATACTCGGCCTCTGTATGTTATAATGGGAAGATTTGAGAAGATATTATGTTGAAATTTAACCATGTCAAGTCCTTAGATAATATACAGAGAGTATGGAAAGTTCAGAAGGTTCTGGAAGACGTATAGAGATAAAACAGGGAAGAAATCCCGTGCCTTGACAAGAAAGAAGATGAAGATACTTTGGGAATTTTCTTGAGTTGTAGGGGACCTGTCGAGTATATAAAGGCATGTTGAGGTCTTGAGAAGGGGACGTTTTTCTCTGGGATAGAATAGTTTGCTTAGGAATCGAAAAAATCACAAGTTTCAGAAAAGTTCACCTGATGCTGCTAAACCAAGAATACGAAGAACATAGCCTGGCATATACAGTCGCAGAAAGATATCGTTTATCAAAGACAGAAGGCATATATCGTTTACCGTTCAGTAGAAAAAGATCTTCAGCCACTGTGCCGTGTAATAGCTAAGCTGCTCAATTCAGTAGCTAAAGACCTTTAGCGACAGCAGAATCATTGTAAGCTTATTTATATCTTTTTGAATACAATGATGAATGAAATTTTCTCCAATTTTCGATCCATGAGTAGCTAAATTTCTTTTCTAGGGTTTTGGAGGAAACTATTATTAATGGGTAGTATTTAGTATTTAAATTCTTTGGCATATTTTACTTCGTATTTGTGTTTTCAATTATCTAAAAGTTTTCTCTTCTTTGTATGCTTCGTAAAAAACTGTTTTGCTTAGTTTGAGCTGCCGATCTTTTATAAGCGAAGGAAAATCAGGCCTTAGAATAGTGACGAGAGTCGTAAAAAAAGAGCTTATAACGTTATATCTTCCAGAGCATGAGATTGAGTTCGGATTGTTTTGAGCAAATTAGGAGTATTATGTCAAAGTTTTAATTATTGATATTACAAACATTAGAAGTAGTGGAATCCAAAACCCTAGATTCATTTATCCTTGATAAATCAAAAATCAATTTTAATTAGTTTGCCTTAGTATTTTCTTTTATTTGTCTTAAACCCTACATCAGTTTTTGGCGCCGCCGACGCGGACTTGCCTTGAGGTTAGGTTTAGATTTTTCTTTTGTTTTCTTTTATTCTTTTAGTATTTTTTATTATTATTCTTTCTTTGATTTTACTTGGGTATTTTTCTTATTTTTGTTGTGCAGGTAATTTTCTATATTTATTATGGAATTGCCTACCAAAAGAGGTAAGTAACAAAACCCTATCTTTTTTATTTTATTTCCTTTTGTATAAATTTCTTTTATAAATTTTTTTTTTAAAAAAAATACACGTTGCACACACCAATTGCATCGTCAGATCACCGATTCTTAGGAAGACATGTGGTTTAGTACGGTGAACCCTTTGGGTGTTATCATCTGAAACACCGCAAACCTCAGCCCAGTACCTGTGACCAGTCTTTGACTGTAGGTAACCCAAGCTTACCTAATTTAGTGAACCCAACATTTGCATGTGCACGATTTTCTCGCTTTTGTATGCGACATTGGAAACGGGTAGGAGATAGACTTGAGGAAAACGACCTTTTTAATTTGACACCGACCCGTTACACCGATTTAGGCAGTACTTCTATTTTTGCCGAAAAGGTTAATGAAAATGATTAAATAAAGGATGTTGAGGTCCCAGTTAAAACCCTTAGGAACGTTTAAACCCGTCTAGAGTGATGCGTGAACCTGGGGTTGTTTTACTGGCCACTACCGTTAAGTTTGATATTAAACCTGGGATATTTGGCATGCTACGTAAGTTTAGGGGGATAGAAAATGAGAACCCGTATACCCATATCCGGGACTTTGAGATGATTTGTGAAACCATGAGTTATCCGAATGTCACAAAAGATGATGTTAGGTTGCGTTTGTTTCCTTTTTCCCTAGAAAAAAGAGCGGTGAGTGGTATCATATCATTCCCTCTAAAACAATCACTACCTGGGATGAACTTGTAGAGGTTTTCGTTAAGAAATTCTACCCACACCATAAGACTGTTGCTGTTCGACAGTCTATCCAAACCTTTAAGCAGAAATTAGGTGAACACATACACGATTATGTATAAAGGTTTAATGAATTGTTATACCAATGCCCACATCAAGGCTTTGATAAATCCCACATGGCCCAAATCTTATATGAAGGCCTTGATAGTGAAACCTGAATACAGGTAGAAATAATTAGTGGTGGAGAATTTACCCATCAAGACCCAGATGAATGTTTTGACAAGTTCATAAAGTTAGCTGAAAAGACTCGTCAATGGGCTTCAATGAGGGAGCCCGAAATAACTAGGAACCCTATCCATAGGGTCAATAGAATTGATAATGGGTCTGATATCCTTAGGCGTCTAGAGGCTTTAGAGATGAACCAAGGGTCAACCCATACTATGAGCTGTAACAGTGATCCCACAACCTATCCATGTACCATTTGTGGTGATCAAACTCATATTGGACCTCACTGTCCCCTGTTTTACCCTAGTGAAACTACCCGTGATCAGGTTACTGTCCTACATGGTGGTATGAACTCTAAATATGAGGGTCGACCCAAGTTTGACCCATACTCTAATACCTATAACCCTGGTTGGAGACATAACCCTAATTTCTCGTGGTCTAAAGGTACCCATCAGGGTGGCCCATCTAGCAACCCACCACCAGGTTTTCATATGAACCAAACTCAAGCCCAAGAACCAAGATCAGTGGATCATAGATTCACATCTTTAGAGGAGTCTCTTAAACTTTTAGCTCAAAGTGCTGCCCAAAGCAACCAAAAGTTCGATGACTTTGTCCTAATTAGTCAGCGTAACCAGCAAAATAATTCCCAAGTTATTAACAACTTAGAGATTCAAATAAGTAAACTTTTGAGCCGGATAAATGATGGGGAAGACGGGACATTTCCTAGCCAAACGACTCCAAATCCTAAAGGAGTTAACCAGGTTAATAGATCAGGTAGTTCTAACCACAATGAACATATCAAAGCAGTTATCACCCTTAGGAGTGGTAAAACTTTAGAGAACTCGGTAGAACACCAAAGGATAGTAGTCCAGCTGAAAATGAGACCGTAGTTGACCAAACTTCGTCCAAAGACCCTAATGGTCCTGATAGTTCTAAGAGTCCAAGTGAGGAAGATATCCCTGAGAGAGTGTACATACCACCTGCACCATTTCCTCAAAGACTCGCTAAGAAAAAGCCTAGTACATATGCTGAAATCATAGACATCTTTAAGCAAGTTAAGGTGAACCTACCCTTGTTAGATGCAATAAAACATGTACCAGCTATGGCCAAATTCCTAGAAGAGATGTGCACTGTCAAGAGAGAGGCGAGTGTCTATAAAAAGGAATTTTTGACCCAACAAGTTAGTTCCATAATCTCACAAAAGTACCCCAGTCAAATTTAAAGATCCCGGTTATCCTACTGTCACATGTGTCATAGGTATCCAAACAGTAGACAATGCTCTATTAGATCTTGGGGCTAGTGTGAATCTTTTACCTTTCTCAGTATATGAACAACTTGGACTAGGGAAAATGAAACCAACTAGGATAGCACTACAGTTAGCCGATAGGTCAGTCAAAATACCACGTGGAATTATTGAAGACGTTTTGGTTCAGGTAGAAAACTTTATCTATCCAGTTGACTTTGTAATTTTAGACACCCAACTTGTCTCTAGTCAAGATATAAATATCCCAATCATCCTATGTCGTCCGTTTCTAGCTACTGCAAATGCAGTCATACATTGTCAAACTGGCCTAGTCGAATTTTTCTTTGGGAATCAGAAAATCTCGGTGAACGTTTTTAAGGCATTACAAGCCCCACCGGACCCTGAACACTATGAGTCCATATGAATGATTGATTCTCTAGTTGAGAATACCTTTACCATTAATAGTGTTAGCGATCCTTTAGGGGCATGCTTGGCCCACTTTGGATCCTACTATAATGAGGATAAACATTTTGAAGAAGTTAATGCGTTGTTATATTCCGCTGCAGTAATGAATTATGGAAAATGGCAACCTAAACCAGAACCACTTCCACCAACCATAGATAATCCCCTCCTATCATCAGTTAAGGCACCCATCCTTGAATTAAATCCGCTACCAGATACACTGAAATATGTATTTCTAGGTAATGAAAATACTCTTCTTGTCATAATTGCCTCCGACTTAGATCCCGATCAGGAAAGTAGACTAGTTAGTGTTCTCTGAGAGCACAAGACTGCAATAGGGTGGACCATAGCAGATTTGAAAGGAATTAGTTCTGCGGATTGTATGCACCACATCTACCTAGAAGAAGGTGCCAAAACCTCAAGAGGAATATAGAGACGTTTGAATCCTAGTATGATAGAAGTTTTCCTCACTGAGGTGCTCAAATTGTTAGATGCGGGTATCATATACCCCACATCTGACAGTAAATGGGTCAGTCCTATACAGGTTGTCCCAAAGAAGTCTGGGATTACAGTAGTTGAAAATGAGAACAATGATTGATTCCTACCCGTGTTACTATAGGGTGAAGAGTATGTATAGACTACCGTAAGCTGAACTCAGCCTCTAGGTTAGACCACTTTCCTTTACCATTCATCGACCAGATGTTAGAAAGATTAGCTGGACGCATCCATTATTGTTTCCTAGATGGATATTGTGGTTATAACCAAATCCACATAACACCAAAAGACCAATAGAAGACAACCTTCACATGTCCATTTGGTACTTTTGCTTACAGGCGTATGCCTTTTGGGTTGTGTAATGCACCCGCAACATTCCAACGTTGCATGTTAAGTATCTTCTCGGACATGGTTGAGCGATTTCTCGAGGTCTTTATGGATGATTTTTCGGTTTTTGGATCCTATTTCGATGAATGCTTGCACCACCTTATACTAGTTCTAGAACGTTATAAAGAAAAGAACTTAATCCTTAATTGGGAAAAGCATCATTTTATGGTTAAATCTGGAATAGTATTAGGACATGTAATGTCCTCTAAGGGAATAAAAGTTGATAGAGCCAAGGTTGAACTAATTTCAAAATTAAGACCACCTAAGAATGTAACAAATGTTAGATCTTTCCTTGGACATGCTGGATTTTACCTTCGTTTCATCAAAGACTTTAACAAGATTGCCTTACCTTTGTCGAACCTACTTTCTAAAGATACTGCCTTTATTTTTGATGAAGCCTGTGTTCAAGATTTTGAGAAGCTAAAATCATTGTTGACTTCTGCCCCTATATCCAACCACCCTATTGGAACCTCCCATTTGAACTCATGTGTGATGCGTCTGATTATGCGGTTGCTGCTGTTCTTGGCCAACGACGTGATAAATCACCCAATGTGATTTATTATGCTAGTAGGACCCTAAACGATGCCCAATTGAACTATACAACCACCGAGAAAGAAATTATAGCCATCGTTTTTTCTTTGGAGAAATTTAGATCATACCTCCTAGGGTCTAAGGTCATAGTCTATTCTGATCATGCTGCGCTCAAATATCTCCTTTCAAAGAAGGACTCAAAACCTCGGCTGATTAGATGGGTATTGTTGTTCCAAGAATTTACTCTAGATATTCGTGATAAGAAAGGGTCTGAAAATGTAGTAGCTGACCATTTATCTTGTATCCTTGATGAGACTAGAGATGATGAGAGACCGATCCATGGCACGTTCCCTGATGAACAGTTATTTTCCATCTCTGCGTTACCCTGGTTTGCTGATATTATCAATTATTTGGTAACTGGTCAAATGCCCGACCATTGGTCTAAACAGGATAGAGATAAATTCTTGTCTGAGGTAAAATACTTTTTCTGGAATGATCCGTACTTATTCAAATATTGCTCTGATCAGATCATCCGTCGTTGTATTCATGACAACGAAATCTCCAGTGTCCTGAATTTTTGTCATTCTGGAGCTTGTGGGGGTCAATTTAGTTCTAAGAAAACAGCTGCAAAAGTTTTGCAATCCGGTCTTTATTGGCCAACATTGTTTAAGGACTCCGACCTATTTTGTCAAAGTTGTGATAAATGTCAAAAGTTAGGAAAGATGACCCGACGTAATATGATGCCACTTAGTCCTATATTAATAATATAAATATTTGTTGTGTGGGGTATAGATTTTATGGGTCCTTTTGTCAATTCTTATGGCAACTTTTACATCTTATTAGCTGTTGACTATGTATCTAAGTGGGTAGAATAAATCGCTACCAAGACAAATGATCGCCACGTTGTGATCAAGTTTGTTAGAGACAATATTTTCTCTCGATTTAGTATGCCTAGAGCAATCATTAGTGATGGAGGTTCCCATTTTTTTTAATCGGTCTTTTGAGGCACTCATGAAGAAATAATCCATTACCCATAAGGTTTCTACACCTTACCACCCAAAAACTTGTGGCCAAGTTGAAGTGTCTAATAGGCAGATTAAACAGATTTTAGAAAAGACGGTAAACCCTACCCGAAAGGATTGGTCTTTGCGCTTAATAGAAGCTTTGTGGGCTTACCGAACCGCTTTTAAGACTCCACTAGGAATGTCTCCGTATAGACTTGTATTCGGTAAAGCCTGCCACTTTCCTGTAGAATTAGAACACCGAGCTTATTGGGCCATTAAACGGCTAAACTTTGACATATCTACTGCTGGTGATAACCGTAGACTGCAATTGAATGAGTTAGAAGAAATTCGTAATGATTCTTACCAGAGTGCGAAAATTTACAAGGAGAAAACAAAAATATTTCATGATAAATCGATTATTCGAAAGACATTTGAACTAGGTCAAAAAGTTTTCCTTTACAATTCTCGTTTACATCTTTTCCCTGGTAAACTAAGGTCTCGGTGGTCCGGACCATACTTCGTCAAAAATGTTTTTACTCATGGTGCAGTTGAAGTTAAAAATCCGAAGAACGGCGAAACTTTCAAGGTTAACGGTCAACGGTTGAAACCATTCTTGGAGTTACCCAGTCATGCAATAGAAGAATCGGAGATGAGAGAACATGTCTACCAGGATTAATTTTAACGGGTAACAAAGTCTGGCTGAAGACAATAAACTTAGCGCTGTAGGGAGGCAACCCATACATGGTGATGTTAAGGTCCCTCTGGAAGGACCCTTATGTTGTTGTACATTAGTTTTTGTCTTATTCCCCATTGAAGGAGTGCTACGCTTCATCCAGGTACTATCTTTCCGACTTCTCCCTTTAATGTTTCCTCTTGTTACTTATATTTTTGGTAATGCACTTTCATTTTGAAACATCGAGGAAAATGTTATTTAAGTTTAGGGGTGAGGGAAAAACTTTGAGTTAGTTTTTTAAAAAAAAAATTATTAAATTCCAGAGCCTAGAAATTTATGCCTATTAAGGATGGCACTAACCAATCTAAGTGGATGGAAGCATCTTGGTTGTAGGAGTTGAGGAACCAATCTGAGTAGATGGAAACATCTGAAGAGTCTATTCATAAAAGCACATAGCCCAGGTGTTAGAAAAAGAAACATGGTAGTTTCGCCATATCTTGTTGAATCCTTTTCACTTCTGTTTTTTGTTTTCTTTTAAAAAAAAAAATATTATTAAACTCCAGAGCCTAGAAATTTATGCCTATTAAGGATGGCACTAACCAATATAAGTGGATGGAAGCATCTTGGTTGTAGGAGTTGAGGAACCAATATGAGTAGATGGAAACATCTAAAGGGTCTATTCATTAAAGAACATATCTCAGGTGTTAGAAAAAAAAACATGGTAGTTTCGCCATATCTCGTTGAATCCTTTTCACTTCTGTTTTTTGTTTTCTTTTAAAAAAAAATTATTAAACTCCAGAGCCTAGAAATTTATGCCTATTAAGGATGGCACTAACCAATCTAAGTGGATGGAAGCATCTTGGTTGTAGGAGTTGAGGAACCAATATGAGTAGATGGAAACATCTAAAGAGTCTATTCATAAAAGCACAGAGCTCAGGTGTTAGAAAAAAAAACATGGTAGTTTCGCCATATCTCGTTGAATCCTTTTCACTTCTGTTTTTTGTTTTCTTTTTAAAATATGTTTCTCTAAGTGATTAGATGGGGCACACGAATCAAGTTGTTACTACTGCTAGAGTGAAATAGAGTGACTGAGATACCGAAAGAAAAAGAAAAAAAAAGACCAGACCATCAGATCAACCGGAATAAATTCAATAAAGTCGACCACTGGTACCCTTGTATATGCCATCTGAGTTGACCTAGAGTTAGGATTGTCGACCACTGGTACCCTTGTATATGCCAGTGTGTTGATATTAGTCCAGACCAGTATCTCAGTCCATTAGGATAGGTTCGTTTTGGCAGTGACCTTCAGACAGATATGGGAAACACCGTTCACCTTAGTCAACATCAAATCTATCTACATTTTTCTATACATCCATCTTCTTAATCGATCCATGTGATTGGTTGACTCCGGTTATGATGTCCAGAAACTATCTGAGTAGAGCTCTGTCACTTATATATGAATTTTAGTATGCTTGAGTGCAAACTCGTGTACAACAATTGGAATTTTGCATCAGGGTACTTACTCCTGTAATCAATCAGAGTATGCCAACCAAGGAGATTCTTTAGTGCCTTCCAAGGTTCTGCTTAGATAACTAGGGTCTGGAGTAAAGGTTTTGTGGGTATATCTCTGGTAAGCCCTCCCGGGACTATATCTCGGCCACTAGGGCCACCTAGGGGTTTAAAGGCTTGTTATACGTGCTAAGTGTGACCGTATCCTCAACGAGATTGAGTTGTATGTATTTTAGTTTGATTTGCTCGAGGACTAGCAAGGTCTAAGTGTGGGGGAATTTGATAGGTATCTAAAACACCTTGATATTTATCTATTATTTATGCTTTCTCTGTTATGTTTTATTATAAATTATGTATTTTATGTTTGATTTTGAGTTTTAGGTACTTTGGAGCAAAAGAAGAAGAAACGTCGCTTAAAAGGGGCTAAAGTGTCATTTCATGTGCAACTATTGTTGGAGGCAACTTATTTCTCATTATTTACTTTTATTTCTTCATCTCTATCTGAAAGGCATGTCGGTTTTAGTGATGCAAGTTATGACTGAAAAGCATGGCAACCTTAGTGATGTATAAAAATTGAAGAAAAGAAGTGAATATGAGAGGTAAGAGATGGCGGCTCGAGAAACTACTAAAAGCACCCAGAAAAGTGTTAGAGGCATCCCCATAAATGTCCTGGAGGAGTTGATAAAGTCACCAAGGAGTTTTTCACTATATACAGCCCAAAAGTCCTCTTTGTACCCTACAAATTGCTATTCGCACCCCCAGGAATTGCTAAACGTAGCCCAAACTGCTAAAGATACATCTCTGTTGGATAAGGGGGAGGTCATCTTCTCCATTTGAATTTCAAATTTTGGCGGGAAAATGGGTTGTTAATGGCAGAATTTAGGGTTTGGAAATCGAACGTGTTACAGTGAGATTCAATGGATGAGATCAAATGGGTTTATTTCTAGAACCTTAACAGAGCTGGTAATGGTCTTTATTTTGACCAGAATTGGCCAGACAATCAGCATAAGATAAATCAAAGCTCACGGAAATTGGCGGGGAAAATTGTTCTTCACGGACATAATTATGATTAGAATTTTGGGAGGTTTTGGAGGAGATTCAATCGCCAGATTTTATTGGGTTGGACCTTTTGGAGCTAAATAGGACTGGTATGTCCATCAGAACCGGTTAACTTGGGCTACAACGTCGGATTGGAGCAAACAGTGGAGGATATTTTTCTCGGGCCTTCTGCGTGTTTCTGGAGAGAGATTTAACCGAAGATAATCATGGCAGTAAGTTGGTTCGGGCATGTTTTGTCAAAACAGGAAAGACAATCTTTTCAGAGTCGTAAGAAAATGAAGTTGCCATATGTTTCTCAGTAAAACAGGGCATGAAAAATACTCGGCCTCTGTGTGTTATAATGGGAAGATTTGAGAAGATATTACGTTGAAATTTAACCATGTCAAGTCCTTAGATAATCTACAGAGAGTACGGAAAGTTCAGAAGGTTCTGGAAGACGTATAGAGATAAAACGGGGAAGAAATCCCGTGCCTTGACAAGAAAGAAGATGAAGATATTTTGGGAATTTTCTTGAGTTGTAGGGGACCTGTCGAGTATATAAAGTCATGTTGAGGTCTTGAGAAGGGGACGTTTTTCTATGGGATAGAATAGTTTTCTTAGGAATCGAAAAAATCACAAGTTTCAGAAAAGTTCACCTGCTGCTGCTAAACCAAGAACACGAAGAACATAGCCTGGCATATACAGTCGCAGAAAGATATCGTTTATCAAAGACAGAAGGTATATATCGTTTACCGTTCAGTAGAAAAATATCTTCAGCCATTGTACCGTGTAATAGCTAAGCTACTCAATTCATTAGATAAAGACCTTTAGCAACTGCAGAATCATTGTAAGGTTATTTATATCTTTCTGAATACAATGATGAATGAAATTTTCTCCAATTTTTGATTCATGAGTAGCTAAATTTCTTTTCTAGGGTTTTGGAGGAAACTATTATTAATGGGTAGTATTTAGTATTTAAATTCTGTGACATATTTTACTTCGTATTTGTGTTTTCAATTGTCCAAAAGTTTTCTTTTCTTTGTATGCTTCATAAAAAACTGTTTTGGGTGGTTTGAGCTGCCGATCTTTTATAAGTGAAGGAAAATTAGGCCTTTGAATAGTGACGAGAGTCATAAAAAAGAGCTTATAACGTTATATCTTCCATAGCATGAGATTGAGTTCGGATTGTTTTGAGTAAATTAAGAGAATTATGTCAAAGTTTTAATTATTGAGTTTACAAACATTAGAAGTAGTGGAATCCAAAACCCTAGATTCATCTCTCCTTGATAAATCAAAAATCAATTTTAATTAGTTTGTCTTAGTATTTTCTTTTATTTGTCTTAAACCCATCCTTTAAAAAGTCCGAGCAAAGAATCCTTTCTTACCACTTGTAAAAACTACATCATCTTTTGGAAAACTTGGTATTTTTAATCTTTGTCCCTCCAAGGTTGAGAATTCCCGTTGGAGTCGTGAGTTCGCCGAATCAGTATATTTCCTTAAGATGTAAACTGAATGTCTTGACATTTGTGGATTTATAATTTATCAAATGTTAGCTATGACATCTTCCAACAAGAAGTTAGGCCACCCTTGCTTGATTGAGCGAATTTGTCGCAATTTCTCCATTGAGCCTATTGGAAACTCCATTGGATTTCCCAAGCTTGTTAGGCGTGTATGTTCAACCGGATGAAAGAGAATGCGTGCAAAAGACAAAGATGTGACACAACTGATGGCTCGAGTGATTATTCTTCGAAGATTCTTCGCCAAATTTACAAGGGTGTGTGTAAGTTGAATACCAATGTAATTTGTGTACAAGAATAATTATTGGTGACTGCTACCAAGTTTCCCGATCTTAAGGTGGACATGGACAAGGTTCGCTCCACCTTCATGGTCTCCGATGATGAAGATGATGAGTAGTTTCTCTTACCTTGATGATTGGTTTTAGAATGTTTCTTTATTATATCTAGTATTCTTTTTAGTTTATAGAAGAATAACTAGGGTTTGGAATAGCCATTATTGTGAGTACACATAGATACGTCCAACGTTTTTCATCTTCATTGTTTTAAGATTTATTTATTTAAATTCTAAAGTATTTTTTGGAAGATAATTTTTTCAATTTTATTCTTTATGATTTTATATATTGCAAATTGTTATGGGATATGTTTTTTATGTCCGTGAACCTGTGACTGTCTCATACTTGTTCAAAAGTTATCTCTATTATGTCGATATGAATGTATTGATGGAAGATAGAATGAACTTTTGACATTACAAAAGTTAAATCCTTTTGTGTCATGTTTTGATAAAAAGAAAGGATAAAACTTTTGTTTACAAGGATTAAGTCTATTATATGCCATTGTGCAAATAATGATGAAAAATAGAATGAATCCTTGTCTATTCCGCAGTATTTGGTCGATCTCCGATCCACAATCTTTGTGCACATACTGTGTTGTTCCATAAGGTTTATTATGTTAAGCACAATCGACTGAGTTGTTCATTATTATGATTAACTTAGTTGTTGCTTCGTAAGGTTCCCCATGTCGAACATGATCAACTAAATTAATCATTCTCTTTTGGTTATTTTAGTTGTTTGCTCCGTAAGTTCGCTTATGTCGAGCATGACTAATTAAATTGATCGCATTTTGTGGTTAATTTGGTTGTATATTCCAATTGAATTAATCATGGGTTTTCTTGTGATTTAATTTGGTTGTTATTTTTCGATTGAACTAACTATGGGTTTTCTTGTGGTTATTTCAATTGAATGTTTTGGATACAAATTCATGTTTTCATGTGATTTGGTTTTCCAAAGAAATCCTTCTTTTCTTGTGAAAGTAAGGTAGCCTTTGATGTTCCTGCGGGGATGACATTTTATGGGGGAGAGTTCTTTTGAACTTGTACTTAATTGCCAAATCTTTGTGGGGAGTGCGGTTGTGGAATTTCTAGGGGTCATCTTGTATCTTCATTAACTCCTTAATGAATGCATTTAGCTTCGGATTTATGATTGAATCTAAATTTGTTGGTATGTTAATACACCTTTTGGTCATGATGTATCTCCGTGGAAATTTCATTAGGATCCCACTAATTTTCGTACCTTTGCAAATTTTCTAGTTCACACTACAAATACATATGTTTTACGGATCATTATGTAAGGGGGAGTGATGCATATCAACATAATGTTATTGTCAAAGTTGTGATACAATTTAACTTTGATGTTGTGTAATAATACTATGACACTGTATAACAATGATTGAGAGCATTTTGTTTTCTCATTGTTATAGCTACAGATCTTCAACAACTGTGATGCTGAACTTACAACCTTTAGGATCATGGAGTACTTGGAAGTAACGAAGATTTCGATTCGCATTGAAGATGCCAAGGAGATCAAGCATGTGGATAAGAAGCTACATTTTTATTTATCTTTTTTGTAATCCATATGTATTGATAGTTCTGTCACTAAAACTGACAAAGGGGGAGATTGTTAGATCATTGCTCGGTCGAACTCGCATGTGTTTCTATCTCAAGCATGTTTGTCAATGTTAGTGATCAAAACTATAAGTCTTGATTTCTAAACTATTTGTAGATGTCTCGAACTAGGACATAGATAGTGTAGTTGAGCTTAAATCTCTCGACATTCATCTCTTGAAGACGAAGAACTACTAAAGGGAGCTTGTGGATTTTCTTCGACAAAAGGTATATGGAGACTTGAACTTATCTATCACTTGAGATTTCGATATAGTTTTCTCTATACACATTTGAGATTTCGAGTTGAGTATATCTCGCTTACATATTTCTCGAAATATGTGTTGCTAAGCTTTCGCTTCGACCAAGTTCATCTTATATCATGAGAAAATTGCCGAGTAACATCTTACATGGTTTGTGTGATACAATCATTTGGTGTAAGACTTGGAAGGTTTCAATAATGACTATTTTAATATCTTAAAAATTGCTTTGATGCTAATAGTGTGTGAAAACGGCTACTGACATTATAGAAGAATGTTTCAATGATTGAAATAAAAAGTTGATGATGTAACCGTATTTGGATATAAGCATATATAGTGTGTTCGCACATTAGTGTATAAGTCCATAAACCGGAAACCAAGAGTATGCATATGTGTGTATACGAAATTGGTGAAGGAGACAGGTTAAGTATGCGTACCCGTTCGCATACTGGCGTAAGTTCTCGAACCGAGAATTTCTGCTGAGTTTAGTTTTGTAAAAACTCTTAACTAGTCACCTTAAGTATGCGTACGGGTACGCATACTGGCGAAAGTTTTTGAACCGAAAATTTCTGCCGCGTTTGGAAACTTTACAAACTCAAAACCGGTTGCTTAAGTACGCATACCTGTATGCATACTTAAGATGGTTACTTTGTCAAATCGGACAATTCCATGAACTTAAACATTTAAATCAGAAGGAATGCAATCTTTGCAAACTGTGGCTATAATGTTCATGATTGATTCAAGTGAATTAAACCGATTTGATTTCAATTGTGTTTTCTAAACAATTGAACAACTCTTAACTAGTTTCATTTGAACTAGTTATGGTTAAGATGAATAAGGTTGATATGAGAGTAATCGTATGGTTAACCTCGGTTAATTAGTTGTGAACCAACATGGTGTACACGTTTAAGTACGGTTACATAAACTAAAATGAGGGTATATTTCATTTGTGTGTAACAAGCTAAGATCGATATAACGGTCGAAAGATATTAGATTGGTTGAATCAGGTTTTTCATCTAATGGTGAATATTGAATGCTTTGTTACCAAGGTAACATGGATTGCAAACCCTGATTTGAAAACTATATAAACGAGAACTCTAGCAACTGGGAAACCTAATCCCCACACCTCATGTATGTTACTAGTTGCATAACTAGATTCGATTCTCCTTTAACCTTAGGTTTCTTCTTGAGACCTTGTAGGTTAACGACTTGAAGACTTCATTGGTATTTTGAAGCCAGACCCAACTATTATCTTTGTAGTTGTGTGATCTGATCTTGTTGTTTCTATCGTGTTGAGTACAGTTGAAATAATTGGCTCTAGATTTTATATCTCCGATAGGCAAGATAGAAAAGTAATCACAAACAAACTTCGTATCATCGTTTGTGATTCCACAATAACTTTTTTCGTTAGTCGATTAAGTTTATTGTGAGGTGATTGATAATACTAGGATTTTCTTCGGGAATATAAGTTTGGTTTATCAATTGGTTCATGTTCACCTTGATTTATCAAAAGACGGAAAAAAAAACTCTTGGGTATTTCTATGGGAGACAGATTTATGCAATCCTATAGACTATTCTGTGTGAGACAGATTTGTCTATCAAGTCTTTGACTTTGGGTCGTAGCAACTATTTTATGGGTGAGATCAGCTAAGGGAATCAAGTACGTAGTATCCTGCTGGGATCAGAGACGTAAGGAGCGCAACTGTACCTTTAATCAATGTGAGATTGATTAGGATTCAACTACAGTCCAGTCCGAAGTTAGTTGGTAGTAGTCTACTGTCTGTAGCGGCTTAATACATTGTGGTGTTTAATCTGGAGGTCTCGGGGTTTTTCTGCATTTGCGGTTTCCTCGTTAACAAAATTCTGGTGTCTGTGTTATTTGTTTTCCGCATTATATTTTGTTATATAATTGAAATATCACAGGTTGTGCGTTAAGATCAATCAATTAGAATATCCAACCTTTGGTTGTTGATTTACATTGATTGACACCTGGACATTGGTCTTTGGTACCATTCAAGTAACTCCTCTTATATTCAATCAGGCTCGCAGATTTCTATTTGCTGATTGGGGATTGAATTAAGAGTTAGAGATATTAAGCTCTTTATTATACTTTATTCTAAATTGAGTATGACAGTCTAGTTGATTCTCTAGAAAGTGTATTGGAGTAAGTCATCTCAGATTGCCAAACGAATTGTTGGTATGGTTGTTAGACCCCCGCATTTTCACTTAGGATCGGCTACACCAATTACCAAGACCGGTCATACCAAATCATAAGTCTCGGTATTGTGATCGGTTATTCCAAGATACATAACCTGAGTTAATATTGGTTCTACCAACTTGCACATATTGGCCATCCAAAGATATGCGATGAATAGCCTGACCAATAAACCTATTGATTTCCCTTTCGATCTACGAAACAAGTTCATGAATGTAGTTCCTTTAAACAATGTAAAACATTGTTTCCTAGGATGAAATCTTCATCATAACCCAATCACATAATAATAACACTATATACAAGATTATGTCAATGTCATATCTTCGAAGTTCAAAAGATAAGCGTTATACTTCGTAGTCTAATTCCTTAATACTATGATCATACTATTATGACCATGTATCATCACTAGAGTATTTTATACAATATGTACAGTATATACAGCTTCGAAGATATGTTTTCAATATAGCACGACTTGAAAGATACGTTAGGAATGAAACAGTTCAATTCAATATTATTAACCTC
Organism: Papaver somniferum; assembly: GCF_003573695.1. Classification (NCBI taxonomy): domain Eukaryota; kingdom Viridiplantae; phylum Streptophyta; class Magnoliopsida; order Ranunculales; family Papaveraceae; genus Papaver; species Papaver somniferum. The sequence continues at coordinate 122,517,372 of NC_039363.1, read as the reverse complement.
GAGTGGAAGGATGATGTCGTCATTGTAGTTCGTTACTTCTTCACATTCTTCGGGTATTCATACTAATACTTGTGTGTCTCAACATTCATAGGATTTCTAGTCTAACCTAAACGAAGTTGACTATAGTATTTAATCAAGTGACTTTATATGAGTTTTGATACTAAAATATGACAAACAAACTTGACAAGACCAATGCTTGGTGAGTTCAACCGAGCTATGCTCTAGTAATCCCCCCCTTTGCTAATTTTAGTGACAAAACTCTTATTACATATGGAGCTAAAGGAATTACAAAATAACTCATTCTTCATACGCTTGATTCCAAGTTTCACCATCACAATAACCTGCATATATATTCAATCAATAAATTTCGTTGTTGAAATTTGAATAACAAAAGCTTTTATTCCCCCTAAAGGTAAGCTAGGTAAATATTCAATCCGAACATCTTTGTTATTCCCCTTTTATAGTCTAAATACTACACAACTGAAAAGACGAGGGTACCTAAATATACCTCAATCTAAAACTTTTCCACCTATAAGTCGTTTCTTCGAAAGTGATTGTCTATGCACTGAGTCGAGACAATACAACTAAACAGTTCACACTTCGTGTGATCGTCTATGCATACGAGATCGAGAAAATACGACAACAAAGATAACTTTTATGATTAACTATGGATACAAGATCGAGATAATACAACAAAGAAGTATGTTTACTTGATAAATGGTTCAGACTTAACCAAACACAATAGGATTACTATCAAGTAAATAGGAATTAACGTATGTGTATTTTGCTTCTAATTGCGGAAATAGAAAACTAAAATACACAACAAGAATTTGTTAACGAGTAAACCGCAAATGCAGAAAAACCCCGGGACCTTCCTTGTCCAGAATTGAATATTCTCAGGACTAAGACACTATACAAAATCAAACCAACTTCGTATAGTTGAGACCAAGCAACTAAACCTATAGTTCACCTAGTTCCGTCTGTATTCCCGCACCTCCAACTTGTAATAAGTCACGTACTTGGAACAATTCCTTTGGTTCGTATTCCAAACAGTAAAGGAACAACAAATCTGTTTGGTAACAACTCTTTTCAACTAAGTGATATGAGTTCGACAAAATTCTCTTCCGTTTATCTCAATAAACTCCTTTGTCACGTTCTTAGATCTATCTTATCAACAACTACCAAAGTAATTGTCAAGATTTTGCAATCAATACTAAGAATCACAAAGAATTGTATTGATGCCTATCTACTCAACTAATCAATCCAATCTACCACAAGGATAAACATATTATAGTTGGATCCTCTTTAACCGAAACAAGTATTGTGCACACCAAAGATTATGAACCCAAATCAAAAATCTTCTTCGTCTTCAAATCTTCATAGATCATCAATAAACACCTGCACACAATCAACTTGAATCTCTTGTGATCAATCATGCACATAACGGAGTCTGTTAACAATGGATTATCACAAGACGTCTTTAAATCTAAAAACAGTCTAAAGATCCCCGTCGAAACTTCGATCTAGCTTGAGTGAATCTTATATCAGAAGAGAAGATTCTCAAGCATAAACAAACTAATCAATCGAAAACTAATAATAAACTGCAATTATCTAGTTTCCCACTAACGGTACTAATAGAGCTTCTCAATCCCAAAGAAGTCTTTAAACTGAGCAGCCGTAAGAGATTTCTCCTAATTAGGTTACTTTCCTCTCCGAATAGGCGGCTCCACCAGTAACAACACAACTAGGTAGTTTTGCTGGCTCTAAGGATTAGTTTGCTTGAAATGCAAACTTTGATATTTATAGATAAAGGAAGTTTGGACACCAAGAAATTTCCAAAACCGAAAATATTCTCAAGATATGCAATATATTCCAAATTCGGTTTCCATAATTCCTGGAAATGCTTTGTCCAAACATTGACCAAAAATCTCTTAGAAAATATCCAATCAGTAAATGCACATTACTAATTTTCATTTTCAAAAAATAAAATTAAAAACCTTAATTAAAAGATTCTCAATCTATTTTCCGATCCGGGATTTTTTCCTTTAGCTATTAAGGAATATCTTTGAACAATAAAAGATAAGCGTTACTGCACATGTTCAAAGTATGTCGACATCTTTACTTTGTAAGTCCTCCTTCATACTTACACTCTTGAAACCGATTTGCACACTTCCAAACAAGTTTAAAATTCGTTCATCTAACTTTCAAGCACTATGTGATTGATCAAGAATACTCAATCACCAAACATGGGTTTCACGGTTCTACCAAAACAAGTTTCGGTTCTACCTCCATGTGAGTACTGGATTTAGTCACACTAGCTTTCCAAAAATTTGGTTGACTAGGTACTAGAATCAGTTCCCACATATATATGGTATCTAACTTGTATTTGTTGCACATGTCCATAAGATCAGTTCCCAATGTCTAAAAACGTGTTGCACATGTTCATAGGATCGGTTCCCAATACCTAGAAACTTGCTGCACCTCATACAAGGATCGATTCCCCTCTGTGATCGGTTGCACCTCTTACTAGGATCGGTTCCCCTTTGCCTAGATTTGGTCATACCAATTACAACAAATCGATCATACCATCTCAGGTGATTACTTAAGATCGGTTTCACTAATAAAAGTCATACCAATACAAAAGTCAAACCTTTGTGAATAGTTTTACCAAGAACATAAACAAGTCATGAGCGGTTATACTAATCACACATATTGGTAGTTCAAAATATATGAAATGAATAACAATACTAATAAGCCTAGTGGTTTCCCTTCCGATTCACAAAACGAGTTTATGAATTTACTTCCTTTAAACGAATGTAACACATTGTTTCCTATGATGAAATCTCCACCTTATACCCAAACATAATCACAATAGCATTCAAACGATTATGTCGATGTCTTATATACAAAGTTTAATGGTTAAGCAATAAACCTCATATTGTATTCCTTAATACTATGTCTAACTAGAGTATAATCATTCATGCTTCGTAGTTATGTTTTCAATATGCACGACTTGAAAGATACATTAGGGGATGAAACAGTTCAAGTCAAATATCACTAACCTCAAGTGGAAGGATGATGTTGTCGTTGTAGATCCTCACTTCTTCACTTTTTCAAGTCTTCATAATACTTGTAATGTCTCATATCCTAATACTTTCAAGATAACCTATACGAAGTTGACTATAGTACATAATCAAGCGACTCTTTAAATGAGTTTTGGCTCACTAATATATGACAACCAAACTTGACATACCAACGCTTGGTGGGTTCAACCGAGCTATGCTCTAACAACAACAATATGATATGTTTTTCCCCCTTAGTCAATGCTTTACTCTTTCTTTAGATATAACGTTTAAGCACAAGTGTCCTTTCCTTAGTGATGGTAAATCACTTGTTTACTCCATATATTTCTACCCCTTTTTGTCAAAAATTTACAAAGGTTCGAGCAAATAAAAGACAAACCAAAAGGATCTTACAAATATATAAGACTTGTTGTATGCAACCTATAAGAGTTAAGCACGAAGGTTTTACATACCATTTTAGATAACCAATATTAAAACTGAAACTACAAAACTAATTTAGTTTCAAAATGTTATCAAGGAAACAATTGCCCGAAGCAGTTTTTTAGTTCAAAAATTCGACTAAGATACTCAATTCCCTTATTGAACCAATTGCGTATGCACAATCGTTTATTTCGATAAGACCAAAATAAAGATCAGGATTAACTTTATTTTTCTAATCAGGCTTTAATTATTCAGACAATGACTTAGACCTTTCCCTTAATACAAGACAAACACTGGGTTAGTTAACTAGCTTTTCTTGTCAAAGCATTCGATTAGACTTGAATAATTGAATCCTCCAATTGACAAGTCTAACTAAGATCAGAATTATCTTTGTTTCTCTTATCCGGAATCAATTGGACTAAACAAATGATCTCGTATTTTGTTAAGCCACAAACAATAGATACAGCCGAAAATAATTGACTTACACAATTATTTTCTTAACCGGAAGCAATTGAATAAATATAAACATTACAGCACCGCAATTGCACCGAATTTTGTTAAGCAAACACACTTAATACCCAACATTAAATAAGATACCAAACAATAAGCCAAATAAATTGACACAATTTTTCTTAATCGGAAATAATTGAATTACATAAACATTTGATACACAACATAATGGAACATATCAATTGTACCGAAAATTTGTTAAGCAAAAGAAAAATATATGCAATATAAACATGCTTTTCTTAAACAAGAAAATGATTAACTAACAAATAAAATCATTACCTTAATTTCCGCATCCACTACTCCCCAAAAATATATATCATTAAGAGAACGTTCAAATAAGAACTCTCCCCAGTGTGTTGTCATCCTCTTACAAGAACAAAAGAACAACAACAAAATCAACCTTTACTAGAGAAAGGTTGAATCGAATTTAACTAATGCGTGCCAATAACAAAAGTTGAAAACCCAAAACACATATGTTATGCTAAACACAACTCATGTAAGCACAAATTGATTCAACATATTGCGACTTTTCACATAAGAGTTTCAGTCGGAACACCTTATGATCTTTTGATAAATCCTATCAACATTGGCTAGAAATTAATCCCACTAAATCAAAAAGACACACAAATCATAAGGGTTACACCATATGAAATCGAATATTAAGGTTACGAAAAACCGGAATCAGACATCTCATAAGCCGAAAACACATAGCAAAAATATAGACATTCATTTGCATGCTAAGTAATCGGAAACTATCACATGAAATAAAAATTATAAAATAATAATTTTATCCATAATAATAATAATAATGGTTTCACTCAAAATAGACCTTACACAATAATATCGAGATAAATCAATACATTGATGTCTATTTTATGATTAGATCTTATTCATATTTGTTTTCGTCATTCTTAATGATTTCATCAAGATTATATTCAAATGTTTCCAGGTTGGTAGAGTTAAATTTTATCACTTGAAGATCGTGGAAATCTCTATAGGATGCCCAACATACAACATGAAAAATGATTTATTTACGGGAAATTGAGGATAGTTCTTTTCTTCCAATTAGCTCAAGAACTCCTTCAAAAAGATTAGTTGCCTAACTTCCGTAAGGGAGGGCATAATATGATACGAGCATAATTCAGAACAAAGTTCGAATCTTCCCTTATTAGAGGTACCCAGAACAACTTCTACTTGTTGAACACAGTATTCTCCAACAAATTCCCTGTAAACTTTCTCATTCTTAGTAAAAAGAATTATATGAAGTTTTCGAGTTAAAAGATCTTGAAATCTACAAGAGTATATCATATTTGATAAAACATTCTTTAGGTCTTTCATAGTGTTAGAGCATTGCTCGGTCGAACTCGCATTTGTTGCTATCTCAAGCATGTTTTTCAATGTTAGTGATCAAAACTATAAGTCTTGATTTCTAGCCTATTTATAGATGTCTCGGACTAGGATATATATAGTGTAGTTGAGCTTAGATCTCTCGGCATTCATCTCTTGAAGACGAAGAACTACTAAGGGGAGCTTGTGGAACTTCTTCGACAAAAGTTATGTGGAGACTTGAACTCATTTATCACTTGGAAAGTCTATTTCTATTATCTCCTATATTTAGACATAAGTCGTGTTACGATATAGTTTTCTCTATACACATTTGAGATTTCGAGCTGAGTATATCTCGCTTACATATTTCTCGAAATATGTGTTGGTAAGCTTTCGCTTCGACCAAGTTCATCTTATATCATGAGAAAATTGCCGAGTAACATTTTACATGGTTTGTGTGATACAATCATTTTATGTAGGCTTGGAATGTTTCGATAATGATTATTTCAATATCTTGAAAATTTCTTTGATGCTAATAGTGTGTGAAAACGGCTATTGTCATTATAGAAGAATGTTTCAATGATTGAAACAAAGAGTTGAAGATGTAAACATATTTGGATGCAAGCATATATAGTGTTTTCGCACATTAGTGTATAAATCCATAAACAGGGAACCAAGAGTATGCATATGTGTGTATACGAAATTGGTGAAGGAGATAAGATAAGTATGCGTACCCGTACGCATACTGGCGGATGTTTTTGAACCGAAAATATCTGCTGAGTTTGGGAATTACAAACTCCTAAACTAGTCACCTTAAGTATGGGTACCCGTACGCATATTGGAGTAAGTTTTCGAACCCAAAATTTTTGCTGAGTTTGGAAACTTAACAAACTCAAATCCGATTGCTTAAGTACGCATACCCGTACGCATACTTAAGCTGGTTACTTTGTCAAATCGGTCAGTTCATGGACTTAAACATTTAAATCATAAGGAATGCAATCTTTGCAAACCGTGGATACAATGTTCATGATTGATTCAATTGAATCAAACCGATTTGGTTTCGATTGTGTTTTCTATACAATTGAACAACTTTTTAACTAGTTTCATTTGAGTCATTTGAACTAGTTATGGTTAAGATGAATAAGTTTGATATGAGAGTAATCATATGGATAACCTCGGTTAAATATTTGTGAACCAACCTGGTGCACGTTTAGGTACGGTTACATAAACCTAAATGAGGGTACATTTCATTTGTGTGTAACAAGCTAAGTTCGATCTAACGGTTGAAAGATATTAGCTTGGTTGAATCAGGTTTTTCATCTAACGGTGAATATTGAATGCTTTGTTACCTAGGTAACTTAAATTGCAAACCCTGATTTGAAAACTATATAAAGGAGAACTCTAGAAACTGGGAAGACTAATCCCCACACCTTCTGTGTGTAGCTAGTTGCATAACTAGAGTCGATTCTCCTTTAACCTTAGGTTTCTTCTCGAGACCCTGTAGGTTAACAACTTGATGACTTCATTGGGATTGTGAAGCCAGACCCAATGATAGACATATTTTTGTGTCTTAATCGTCCTCAGTTTCTATATTGTTAGTGCTCATTTTTGTACTTATTTATGGTGTTTTATGTGTGTGTAGGTATTTTTGGTGAATAAACATTTTTGGAAAAATCGGCTCGAAAAGTTGTCTAAAGCACCCGGAGGACACGTGTTATTCGGACACCCAGTTTTGGATAAGGGGCAGCTCAATTACTAAGGGGCGCCTCATTTACTATTTGCACCCATAAGCGCCAGCTTCTATTTGCACCCACATCTTTGTTAGGGGGCAGGTCATCTCCTACATTTCAAATTCTGGTTTTGGCGGGAAATGGTGCTCTTCAAGTGGCAGAATTAGGGTTGTATTTTGGGGGAGTTTTAGAAGGACTCAATGGCTGAAACTTCGTGGGACGTCTTGATTAAGCTTAACATGCGTTGTATGATCAATGGTTTTGACCACAATTGGCTATAATGGTGGAGTTGAAGAAAAACAGAATCCCGGGTTTATCTTCAAACAGAAAGCTCTATTTCGAATTCCGAGGATTTTGAGCGAGAATCAATCACTGGGTTTGGTTGCTTTGGCCTGTTTCATCTAAAAAGGATTGGTAAGTCCATCAAATTCGAAGCAATAGGGTTGCAACGTGGGATTGAAGTGAAACATAGGTTGAATAATACTCGGGTATCTTTTGGGCTGTGTTGGAAAGATTGCGAGTTTTTTCAACGTGTTGACTCATTCTTTCATGTGTTGGCAACATGTTTGAAGCACTTAGTCACTGGTTGACAGCGTCAGAAGACTAGAAAGGGAAGAAAATATCTCGAGGATATATTCTTTTACTGCCGAGTAATGGAGGAATATTTGGAGTGATTGAGCGAGATTTATTGGTGCTGCTGGCTATATAAAGGGTGATGGTGTTGCAGAGAAGGATACAGAGAGTTTGGGAAGGATTTGGAACATCACAGAGGCAAAATACGATCACCAGAGAAACCTGTTGCTGTTGCTTCCATTGAAGAACATGAAGAACATAAGACCTCAAGAAGCAGTCTTATTTTGCTATAGTATTTGCAACTGTTTAGCGACAGTCTTAGAGCTACAGTAACAGTGACACATCCTCTGTATCGTTCTTTGGTTTGCAACAATTATAAGCGTTACAAACCTAGTTTTGAATTATTTCTCCCTTTTCATCATTTGTAAACACCATTTGAGCAATGAAATCAACTTTTGAGCGTGTTTCCAATATGGTAATGAGCTAAACATCCCACAACCAAGGCAATGAGGAAGCTATTTACGCATGAATAATTGGTAACTATTTTATTTTCTCTAATTTATAGTTTATAATTCATAATTCACTCAATCACTGCTTTTGCAGAGTTTTAAATTGTTTGCATAATTTTCTTAATTAGTTGTGATTCAATCTGATAGGTTATACTTTGTTTAGTCAATTGATAATCTATGCTTACGGAATACAATTGATATTTGAGAATTTGCCTGATTATTTGTGAATTAAGAAATAAGGGACTTAAAAGATAATTAGAGTTTTGGATTATTTGCCATAATTTATACATGTGTGATAGTGGAACCAGTGTCTTGGTTATTCCTAATAATCTTGAATTAAGTTTTGCTTGTTTTTAAATTTCATTAAATCTAAAATCTTTTGCTTTCACAAGTCTCAACGAACTTTTTACTACAACTCAATTGAAAATCACATCACCCAACTATTATCTTTGTAGTTGTGTGATCTGATATTGTTGTTTCTATCGTGTTGAGTGCAATTTAAATAATTGGCTCGAGATTTTATATCTCCGATAGGCAAGATAGAAAAGTAATCACAAATGTTAGAGAATTGCTCGGTCGAACTCGCATGCGTTTCTATGTCAAGCATGTTTGTCAATATTAGTGATCAAAACTATATATATGTCTTGATTTCTAGTTTACTTATGACTAATTCTCGGTCTTGGATAGTCAAGTGTAGTTGAAGCTCCAGACTCCATGGCGATCATCTTACGAAGACGAAGAACTACTCGAGGAACCGGTGGAACTTCATCCGACTAAAAGGTATGTGGAGACTTGAACTTATCTATCACTCAAAATTCTATTATATCTCCTACTCTTGAGACAAAGTCGTTTAAGTATGATAGTTTTCATACATACACATTTGCTATTTCGAGCCGAGTTTACTCGCCTATCTTTTTCTCGAAATATGTGTTGGTAAGTTTTTGCTTTAACCATTTTCATCTTTACCCGTGACGAAATTCATGATGACGTTTCAATCTTGAAAATAGCTTTGATGACGATAGTCGCGAATAACGATTGTTATAACATTATAGAAGAATGTTTCAATGATTGAAATGTAGAGTCGAGATTACCATCTATGGATATATGCATATATAGTGTGTTCGCACATTAGTGTATAAATCCATGTAACGGAAGCCAAGTGCGTGCATATGTGTGCATGCGGTATTGGTGAAGGAGACAAGTTAGGTACGCGTACCCTTACGTGTACTAGCGGAAGTTTTCCACCGAAAATTTCTGCTAAGTTTATAGTTTGAAAACTTGTAAACCAGTCACCTTAGGTACGCGTACCCGTATGTGTACCCACGGAAGTTTTTGAACCGAAAATTTCTGCTGAGTTTGTAAACTCAAATCCGGTAGCTAAGGTATGCATGCCCGTACGCGTACTCAAGCTGGTGATATCTCAAATCAGTAGTTCACGAACTTAAAACAATAAATTATAAGGAATGCAATCTTTGCAAACCGTGGTTATATTGTTCCTGAATTGATTTAAGTAGATCAAACCGATTTTGTTTCAATTGTGTTTATGAATAAAGACCTAAGCAATTGAACAACTCTATCAACTAGTTCTTATGATTCATTTGAACTAGTTATGAGAAAGATGAATACGTTTAATATGAAAGTGCTCATATGGCTAACCATTGGTTAACTATTTATGAACCAACTAAGTGTACACGTTTAGGTACGGTTACTCAAACCTAAATGAATGCATTTCATTTATGTGTGTGACAAGCTAAGTTTCGATATAACGGTTGAAAGATATTAGCTTGGTTGAATCAGGTTTTTCATCTAACGGTAAATATTAAATGCTTTGTTACCAAGGTAACTTAGATTGCAAACCCTGATTTGAAAACTATATAAAGGAGACATCTAGCATCTGGAAAAACTATTCCCCACACCTCCTGTGTGATACTAGATGGTTTGCTTGAGTCGATTCTCCTTTAACCTTAGGTTTCTTCTCGAGACCCTGTAGGTTAACGACTGAAAGACTTCATTGGTATTGTGAAGCCAGACGAAACTACTTTTCTTGTAGTTGAGCAATCTGATCTTTCCATTTTCTATCGTACGAGTTCAATTGAATAATTGGATTGATATTATATCTCCGATTAGGCAAGATAAAAAGAAATCACAAATATCTTCGTCTCATCGTCTGTGATTACACAATATCTAGTTTCGCTACCATACGATTTAGATTATTGTGAGGTGATTGATAATACTAGGTTGTTCTTAGGGAATATAAGTCCGGGTTATCAATTAGTTCCTGTTCACCTTGATTTATCAAAAGACGGAACAAAAACTCTTGGGTATTTCTGTGGGAGACGGATTTATTCAATCCTATAGACTTTTCTGTGTGAGACAGATTTGTCTATCAAGTCTTCGACTTTGGGTCGTAGCAACTGTTAGTTTTGGGTGAGATCAGCTAAGGGAATCAAGTGGGTAGTATCCTGCTGGCATCAGAGACGTAAGTAGCGTAACTGTACCTTGAATCAATGTGAGATTGATTAGGGTTCAACTACAGTCCATACCGAAGTTAGTTTGTAGTGGGCTAGTGTCTGTAGCGGGTTAATACAGTGTGGTGTTCAATCTGGACTAGGTCCCGGGGGTTTTCTGCATTTGCGGTTTCCTCGTTAACAAAATTTCTGGTGTCTGTGTTATTTCTACTCCGCATTATATTTTGTTATATAATTGAAATATCACATGTTGTGCGTTGTATCGATCAATTGTGATATCCAACCTTTGGTTGTTGATTGGAAATTGATTGATCCTTGGATATTGGTCTTTGGTGCCATCCAAGTTATTATCTTTGTATTTGATGAAGATTCGTTGATTTCTATTTTCTTGAGTAAAGATCAAATCAAGTGAGAGATATATTAACTCCTCGATATACTTTTCTATAGATTGAGTCTGACTGTCTAGTTGATTCTCTAGAAAGTATATTGGAGTTAGTCCATACAGATTGCTAATCGAAATATTGGGTGAGGTTGTTGTACCCATGCATTTTCAATTGGTATCAGAGCAGGCAAACACGTTTAAGACCTCAAAAGTCTGTGTTTGTAGCAATCTGATTCTATGGACAAAGTAGTATCTCATATGTACCGCATAGTCTATGTCTTCCCATACTTTTTACTATGTCAAGTTTCTTGGTTTTTCCTCAAAGGGTAACTCCTTAGCTGATTCTTCCGAATCCAGAGAAAGGAACGAGACAATTGACAGGATGTCAGAAGTATAAAGGAATATCACCAGAACCAATGAAAATCCAATAGAGACGATTGGTTTACACAATAATTCTCAACTCTTGGATGAATTTGAGAAGTCTCTTAGTCGAGAACGTGAACTCTACAAAACCATTGAATCCTTCTCTAACAATATTAAGAGACTCACTCAAGAAAATATGCTGCAACAAGAAAAGAATAGTATCCTTGAGAATATTGTTAAAGAGGGAACGAAGAGAAAAACGTTTGATTGAGACACATTTCTTTGATTTGAAAAAACTTCGTGTTGAAACAGCGAATATTGATGCATCTCTTCACCTAGCCAAAAAACAGTCTATATCCTTGACAAAAGAAAACACTGTAATGAGAAATTCTTATGTGTCACGTACTGATGCTCAATATGAGTTCCCTGACATGAAGAAAAACTCACCAAAGGAAGTCCCTACGAAATATAAACGGAAAACTTCCAAACGGGACATGGGTTTGAAACAGATGCCTTACAGCATTTCTCCTCAACGAACTTGTTCCTTCTGTGGGAATAGGAATCATAGTGCTAAACATTGTTTTGTTAGGAAGAAACAGATCTCCGATCTTCAAAATCTTCTTCTATTTACTGTCAAACGAGTCAATCATCTGGCGGCATCAACAATGGATTTCAATCCCACAGAATACATGATTCTCGTAAAAAGATTTTTAATGGTCATTCATTTCAAAATCTTCACAGGGATCGTGTTTATACTCATGGTGCAAAATACACCACAAAAACACAGCTTCGCAGTTTCTATGAGAATAAAAATGGTAGATCTAATTCTAGAAGGTGGAGACATATCTCAGTTAATCCTCTAGAACCAATTTCTAGAGGTCCCAGACTTAGTCATCAAAAGGTTCCATTTAATGGATTCTCTCAAAGGACTGTAAGAAACTTCTATGAAGTTAAAAATAGTCAAAGAGAGAAAAGGAATACAAAAAACAGACTGAATGATAATATCCCTAAATCTCTAAACACTCATGGTGAGATCATGTCTCATCTTGTTACTTAACTTTAGGTATTCAAATCCTTATGTATAACTTGAGAGTCACAATGATGTCTGTTTATGAGATGCTCAATTCTTAGGACGATTATCATCCATTCTGTTGATGTCTGTTTTACAGGTTGAGTTATTTTGCTACTCTCTCTGTATTTAATGTATCTCTTTTTCTCTATCTAACTTTCATATATTAAGCCTTGTTTAAAAGAGACATTTTGAGAAACAGTATGTATTCCTCCTCGGGTCCTTCTTGTTTCTGATATCCTCTCCAAGTCCACGAACGTCCAAGTCTTCTTTAAGGAAATCTAGGGTTTCTTCCCTGGTTGACAATACATATATGCCTTGTATGTGTTTATCCTGTTCCCAGAAAGATGTCTATGGGAACCTCTGTTGAACCTCAAAAAGAAGTAAACATTGAGATGGAAGAAGACTTCAAAGGATGTGATTCATCTCAAGATCTAATTCTGAAAAGATGCTTCAAAGAAAAGAGTATAACTCTTGGATATGAGAATCTGTCAAGGATTTAATTTTTGTTCAGAAAGAGGAACCATAAGAAGGTCATCGTTGATTGCGTCAAAGCCATGCATCTTTCTCGCATCGTTGACCGAAAAACAAATGTTCTAACTCATGAACATGGTGTCTCTACGGTCAAGAAAATCAAGGATATCAGTGACTCCTATTTTGATGGACCTTTTCAAAGGTATGAAATAATCCAAGAAAACTGATTTATTTTATCTAGTAAATCTTCTTATGAGAATTTTATTCTTGTTCTGTTTAGAAGAATAACTAGAGTTTGGAATAGTCATTATTGTGAGTACACATAACTATGTCACATGTTTTCATCTTCTTGTTTTTAGGTTTTTTCATTTAAATTCTATAAAATTGTTTTGGAAGATGATGATTGCAGTATTAATCTGTATGGTTTTATATATTGCAATATGTTATGGGATATGTGTGTTTGCGTCCATGAACTATTGTTTTCTCATACGATGTCAAAAGTTATCTCGTTTATATGTCGATATGCATGTATTGATAAAAGAATGAATGAATTTTTGACAAAAAAAAATTAAGCCTATTATGTCAATTCTTTGATGAAAGATAGGTTAAAATCTTTTGTTTACAAGGATTATGTCTATTGCATGTCGTTATGCAGATAGTGATGGAAAATAGAATGAATCCTTGTATATTCTGCAGTATTGATCTTCCCTGATCCATATTTTATGTATATACTATGTGGCTACATAAGTCTTCTTGTGTGAGCATTTCCAACTAAACTAATCATAGATTCGTTTATGATTATTCTGGTTGTGTTTTCCGATTAGATTAATCATGGGTTCTCTTGTGGTTAATTTGATTGAGAATATTTGGATAACAAAATCATTTTCTTTTGTTTTTGGTTTCCAAAGAAATCCTTATTTCTTGTAAAAGTAAGGTCGCTCTTGTTGTTCTTTCGGGAATGACATCAAATGGGGAGAGTTCTTTTGAACTTGCGCTTAATTTCCATATCTTTGTGGGGAGTGCGGCTTTCTAATATTTGAGGAGTTATCTTGTATCTTTATAAACTCCGCGATGAATGAATTTAGCTTCGGATTTATGATTGCATCTAAACAAAGTTGATATGTACTTTTCTTTGGTCTTGAAGTGTCTCCATGAGAATTTCATTAGGATCCCTTTTTCGTACCTTTGCCAATTTTATTGGAAAAAAGGGGGAGAATTAATATGTAGTTCACACTACAAATACATATGGTTTACGTGTTTTACGGATCATTATGTAAGGGGGAGCGGTTTTCGTGTTGAGACGAAGTATTGACTAAGGGGGAGTGATACATATCACCATAGTATTGTTGTCGAAGTTGTGATATGAGAACTTTGGTGCTGTGTAATAATACTATGACACTGTATAACGATGATCGAGAGCTTTTGTTTTCTCATTGTTATGGCTACGGAACTTCAACAACGATGATGCTAAACTTACAACCTTTGGAATCATTGGAGTACTTGGAAGTGACGAATATTTCGAGTAATGTTGAAGCACCAAGGAGATCAAGCATGTGGACGAGAAGCTACAAAGTTTTTATCTATTTTGTAATCCATATGTATTGATAATTTTTCCACTAAAATTGACAAAGGGGGAGATTGTTAGAGCATTGCTCGGTCGAACTCGCATGTGTTTCTATCTCAAGCATGTTTGTCAATATTAGTGATCAAAACTATATGTCTTTATTTCTAGTTTACTTATGACTAAGTCTCGGTCTAGGATAGTCAAGTGTAGTTGAAGCTCCAGACTCCATGGCGATCATCTTACGATGACGAAGAACTACCTGAGGAACTGGTAGAACTTCATCCGACTAAAAGGTATGTGGAGACTTAAACTTATCTATCACTCAAAAGTCTATTCTATCTCCTACTCTTGAGATAAAGTCGTTTAAGTATGATAGTTTTCATACATACACATTTGCTATTTCGAGCCGAGTTTACTCGCCTATCTTTTTCTCGAAATATGTAATGGCAAGCTTTCGTTTTAACCATTTTCATCTTTACCCGTGACGAAAATCATGATGACGTTTCAATCTTGAAAATAGCTTTGATGACGATAGTCGTGAATAACGATTGTTATAACATTATAGAAGAATGTTTCAATTGAAATGTAGAGTTGAGATTACCATCTATGGATATAAGCATATATAGTGTGTTCGCACATTAGTGTATAAATCCATGTACTGGAAGCCAAGTGCGTGCATATGTGTGCATGCGGTATTGGTGAAGGAGACAGGTTGGGTACTGATGAGCACGAAAGTGCGACGCATTTTCACCCATAAATACATTAGCTGGGACTCATTTTATCACTAATAAACTTGTTTGTAGGTGTTTTTGTGAAATAAGCTCTTATGGAGAAAGTTTCTCGAAAAGTGGTTTTGTACCCCGGAGGACACATGTTATTCGGACTCCCAGTTTTGGATAAGGGGCACCTCAATTACTGAGGTGCTCCCTCTTTACTATTTGCACCCCAGGGCACCAAGTGATATTCGCACCCCCAACTGTTGTTAAGGGGAAACCATATTCTTCACCATTTGAATAATTTTTTGGCGGGAAAGTATGTGTAAAGACCTGAGAATTATAGTGAAGATTTTAGGCGTGTTTGAAGGAGATTAAATAGCTTTGATCGACTCAGAATATCCTATTTTGACTAAACAGGGTTGGTAATATAGTCAGAATCGTCTAACTTGGGCTACAGTCACGCATGGAAGAAAAAAGGGGTGTACGTACGACATGATATTCTCCATTAATCTCGAGAACATTTTGGAAAGCAGCTAACCGGAGACGTGTGGAAAGAAAGCAGAGTTATTCACGGACTTTCCCGTGTTTTTCTGTGTTTGGCGTGAGTTGGAAAACAATATGAATGAATCTGAGACATGTTGGAGTGTGATAACTTGGATAAAACAGCGTGAGAAGAAATAAAAAAATAAAGTAAATTCGGTGACTTGAAGAGAAAATAAAGAAAATATTCTCGAATAATATTGAGTTACTGTGAAGATTTTTGGGCAGTTAATGAGGAGACATGAGTTGTTGTTGGGTATAGAAAGGGTTGTAGGAGTTCAGAGAAGGAGGATCGAGAGTTGGGGAGAAGAACAGAGGGTTGCAGAGCAGATTTCTCTGTTGCTGCAGAGAAGAAGAAGAAGAAGAAGAACATTTGACGCCTATTGACTGTCGCAGAGAACTGTCGTTTATTAACAGTACTCGCAACAGTCAGTTTGGCACACTTGTTTTGAATTTGCAACAGTTTCTTGTAACGGTGACCTCTGTATCGCAAATACAGCATTGCAGATTCATTGTATTATTAGTTTTCTTCAATAAAAACACCATTTGAGCTATGCATTATATTTTTTAGTGTGTTTTCATCATGAGAAGCTAAATCTCAACATTGGGTCGACGGAGGAAGCCGAACTTCATACATGGGTGAATTTATTTTATTCTTTTTATGACTTTTGCATTTATTTTAAATTGATTTATGATTTGAATTAATTAGTTATCATTTTATTCGATGGATCATGCTTGCTTAAATTTTTGATGTCCCATGCTTACAACTTATAACTAATATTTTGAGAATCTACCTTGGAAAACATAAGAGTCCATGTTGTTTTATTTATTGAGCGATAATTGTTAAGAATGAATAATTGAGCCTTATGTTATGAATTCGGTTAACTCCTAGTCCCAGTATCTCTCGCTTTCATTAAACCTTTAAATTTAATCTTCACAAGTCTTAGAGTTTGAATCCTATTTACTACAACAAATAAAAAAAACTGATCATTTTGGCGCCGCCGACGCGGATTTGTTTTTAGATTATTTTTTGTAGGTTTATTTTTATTTATTTTGTATAGTATTTTCATTTCATTTTAGATTTTATTTTTTCCTTTTTATGCGTTTCTTTTTGTATTTGTTTTCAGGGACTTTTTGAGGATGATGACGTCTTTTGGGGAGACGTCACCTAAGATGATGCTGGCGGAATATAAGCGTAGAAAGTCAAATTATCAGGAAACCTCATCTGAGATGACGCTTGCTGAATATAAGCGTAGGCAACAATATGGAGTTTCTACTCCACATGTGGTAAGTGAAGAATCACCTTTAAAAATATATGAGAAGTATTATAAACACACACCGCCTAGTTTGGAACAAAGATTGAGAGTTCTTGAATGTCAAAGATTATAAGCTGATGATGATGAATCTTGCAGTGACTCTCTATTCCAAACATAACATATAGATGACCCTGCGGATGATTTGCAGTGACTCTCTGTTCCTCTACTTAAAAGAATTGTTTTCTGCGGTGCCCTACTATTTTCCCATTGCTGGGTTTTTTCGGCGATTTCATTAAAAAATTCCATCACCGCATCAACAGTTTGGTTTTCAAATCCACCAGTGCATAGAGACTCAACCATGGTCGTTGTGGAATAATCTAAACCCTCATAAAGGATCTGAACTAGCCTAACCTTTTCTAAACCATGATGAGGACACTGGGATAATAAATCATTGAACCTTTCCAAATACCTATATAAAGATTCTCCCTCTTGTTGTGAAAATGTGCATATTTGCGTCCTAATAAACGATGTTTTGTGCCTAGGGAAAAACTTATTGAAAAAGGCAGATGTAAGTTGTTCATATGTCTCAATTGACTCGGAGTCCAAACTATACAACCACGACTTGGCCTTATCTTTCAGGGAAAATGGGAATAACCTAAGTTTTAAAGCATCATCATCTAAGCCTCTAATTCTTAGAGTACTACAAATTTCCTCAAAATCCCTAACATGGTAATAAGGGTTTTCATTTTATTTCCCTAAAAAGATTGGGAGCATCTGTAAGGTCCCAGGTTTCAGTTCATAGGGTGCCTGCGTTTCAGCTAACTTAATACACGAAAGACCGGTAGTCCTAGTTGGGTTCAAAAAAGCTTTCGAAGTTGTCATTTCTGGCGCTATCGGAGCAACAGGGATTCTCTCCTTAGTCAAAGAACGTTCAAAAACAGACTCTTCAAAATCCGGACTTTCTAGATTAAGGTAATCGAGACGCTTCAAACTACTAGGTTTCTCTTTAACAAATCTACCTAGTGCGTCTCTTTTACGTTTAGGCATACAATAGAATTTCCTGAATTGGAAGGGTAAGCAAACACAGATCAAGGCCGACTCAACCAAATCAAACCTATTGATTCCTAGCAAACAAAAAGCATGATGGCTCCACTTAGATTGTTTCTAGACCAGATTCTAATCCTTCGAACGGGAATTCATTACAATTTAAGCAAACTCCTCTGGAATCAATCCGAGTTAACGTAAGTTGAATAGAGGCGAGGGAAGCTTGGTGGAGCTTTGATATCCAAGACCTCACCGGTATTACAAGGCGGCGCAGTCACGCATTCAACTTACAGAAACCGTCAAGAACTTCGAAGTATGCATAAAAGAGTAACCAATATTTTTCGAAAGACTTTCTTGTTAAGCTCGTTACCCTATCGGTCTCGTTCTAGTTTGGTGATTTAATAAGAGTCCATGTTGTTTTATTTATTGAGCGATAATTATTGAGAATGAATAATTGAGCCTTATGTTATGAATTCGGTGAACTCCTAGTCCCAGTATCTCTAACTTTCATTAAACCTTTAAATTTAATATTCACAAGTCTTAGAGTTCGAATCCTATTTACTACAACAAATCCAAAAAAAAACTGATCAGGTACGCATACCCGTACGCGTACTGGCGGAAGTTTTCCACCGAACATTTCTGCTGAGTTTGTAGTTTTCAAACTTGTAAACCAGTCATCTTAGGTACACGTACCCGTACGTGTACCCACGGAAGTTTTCGAACCGAAAATTTCTTCTGAGTTTGTAAACTCAAATCTGGTAGCTAAGATACGCATACCCGTACGCGTACTCAAGCTGGTGATATCTCAAATCGGTAGTTAATGAACTTAAAATAATAAATTATAGGGAATGCAATCTTTGCAAACCGTGGCTATATTGTTCATGAATTGATTTAAGTGGATCAAACCGATTTTGTTTTAATTGTGTCTATGAATAAAGACCTAAGCAACTGAACAACTCTATCAACTAGTTCTTATGAGTCATTTGAACTAATTATGAGAAGATGAATACGGTTAATATGAAAGTGCTCATATGGCTAACCATTGGTTAACTATTTGTGAACTAACTAAGTATAAACGTTTAGGTACGATTACTCAAACCTAAATGAATGCATTTCATTTGTGTGTGTGACAAGCTAAGTTTCGATATAACGGTTGAAAGATATTAGCTTGGTTGAATCAGGTTTTTCATCTAACGGTGAATATTGAATGCTTTGTTACCAAGGTAACTTAGATTGCAAACCCTGATTTGAAAACTATATAAAGGAGACATATAGCATCTGGAAAAACTATTCCTCACACCTCCTGTGTGATACTAGATGGTTTGCAAGAGTCGATTGCCCTTTAACCTTAGGTTTCTTCTCGAGACCCTGTAGGTTAACGACTGAAAGACTTCATTGGGATTGTGAAGCCAGACGAAACTACTTTTCTTGTAGTTGAGCGATCTGATCTTGCCATTTTCTATCGTACGAGTTTAATTGAATAATTGGCTTGAGATTATATCTCCGATTGGGAAAGATAAAAAGAAATCACAAACATCTTCGTATCATCGTTTGTGATTCCACAATATCTAGTTTCGCTACCATACGATTTAGATTATTGTGAGGTGATTGATAGTACTAGGCTGTTCTTCGAGAATATAATTTCGGGTTATCAATTAGTTCTTGTTCACCTTGATTTATCAAAAGAAGAAACATGGTATTTTTGTGGAAGACAGATTTATTCAATCCTATAGACTTTTCTGTGTGAGACATCTAAGGGAATCAAGTGCGTAGTATCCTGCTGGGATCAGAGACGTAAGGAGTATTAGAGCATTGCTCGGTCGAACACGCATGCGTTGCTATCTCAAGAATGTTTGTCAATATTAGTGATCAAAACTGTAAGTCTTGATTTCTAGTCTATTATAGCTAAGTCTCGGACTGGGATAGAAAGTGTAGTTGAGATCAAGGACTTCATGGCGATTCATCATACAAGTAGAAGACTAATCAAGGAATCGGTGGAACTTCTCGACAAAAAGGTATGTGAAGACTTGAACTTATCTATCACTCAAAAGTCTATCTACTTTATCTCCTACTCTTTGAAACACATAGTCGTATGCTATATATATAGACTTTGTTTATATACATTTGGTATTTCAAGCCGAGTACACCTCGCCTATCTACATCTCGAAATATGTGTTGGTATGATTTTCGCTTCGATCAAGTTTATCTTTACCATGTGACGAAAGTCATGATATGTTTGAATCATCTTGAAAATTGCTTTGAAGAGAAATGGTGTAACAACTGTATAACGTCCTCTAAGAATGTTTCAATGATTGAAATGAGAGTTTAGATTACATAACCAATGGTGGACATAAGCATTGTTGTGGAAACACATTTATGTATAAGTCCTATTCCTTGAACCAAAGTTTGCGAACTTTGTTGATCAAGAGAACCGGAAGAATGGCATGAGCCAAGTGCGCGAACTCAGTCCGCGAACTGCCGAAGTTCTCAAACCCGAGAATTTCTGCTGGATTTGACAAACTACTTGCGTGAACTAAGTCCACGAACCCAGTCCGCGAACCGACGAAGTTATCATACCCGAGAATTTTTGCTGGAGTTTGTAAACTCTGCACGGTAACTTAAGTCTGCGAACCTAGTATGCGAACTTGAGAAGGTTATATATCTGAAGATGATTTCTGAACTTAAACTTAAAAAGACTAAGGAATGCAGTTTGCAAATCGTGGATATAAAAGTTCATGAACCGATTCGAGTGAATCAAATCATCTTTGCTTCAATTGTGTCTTGTGTAGTACATGTTATTTCCTTGCAATTGAACAACTCTCTAACTAGTTCATTTGAAGTCATTTGAACTAGTAATGGTGAAGAAGAACATGGTTGATATGGAATGCTCATATGGCTAACCATTTGGTTAACTATTGTTGAACCAACAACTGCATACGTTTGGGTACGGTTAACAAACCTAGAAGCGTGAATTATCAAGTGTGTGTAACAAGCTAAGTTTTCGATATAACGGTTGAGAAATATTACCTTGAATCTAAATCAGGTTTTCATCTAACAGTGGATATTGATTGCTTTGTTACCAAGGTAACTTAATTGCAAACCTGATTTGAAAGACTATATAAGAGGAACTCTAGTATCTGTGCAACACTAATCCCCACACCTTACATGTGATACTAGTTTTCATACTAGAGTCAATTCTCCTTTAACCTTTGGTTTTCTTCTTCTAAAACCAGGTTAACGACTTAAAGACTTCATTGGGATTGTGAAGCCGGACCGATACTACTTTTATCGTAGTTATGTGATCTCATGATGCATCTTGTATCGTACGAGTACAATCAGATTGATTGGATTGAGATTGATATCTCCGATAGGCAAGATATAAAAAGTAATCACAAACATCTTCGTCTCATTGTTTGTGATTCCGCAACATCTTGTTTCGCTACCATACGATTAAGATTGTTGTGAGGTGATTGATAACTCTAGGCTGTTCTTCGGTAATATAAGATAGGATTATCAATTGGTTCCTGTTCACCTTGATTATTATCAAAAGACGGAACAAAACCTTTTAGGGTTTATCTGTGGGAGACAGATTGATCTTTTGATAGACTTGTTTGTGTGATACAGAATCGTTTATTGTCAAAGCTTGCGATTTTAGGTCGTAGCAACTCTTAGTTGTGGGTGAGATCATCTAAGTGAATCAAGTGCGCAGTATCCTGTAGGGAGTACAACTGTACCTTGGATCAGTGGGAGACTGATTGGGGTTTAACTACAGTCCAGTCCGAAGTTAGCTTTGAGTAGGATAGTGTCTGTAGCAGATTAATACAGTGTGTGTTCAATCTAGACTAGGTCCCGGGGTTTTTCTGTATTTGCGGTTTTCTCTTTAACAAAATTTATGGTGTTTGTGTTATTTTTATTTCCGCATTAAATTTGTTTATATAATTGAAATAATACAGGTTGTGCGTTTGAATCAATCAATTGGAAATCCGACCTTTGGTTATTGATTGATCCTTGGATATTGGTCTTTGGTACCATCCACGTTATTCCTTATGTTTGATTAAAGATTTGTTGATTTCTATTAGCTCGAGTAAATCAAAACAAGAGAGAGATATTAACTCCTTGAGATACTTTAACCTAGATTGAGTCTGACTGTCTAGTTGATTCTCTAGAAAGTATTTCGGAGTTAGTCCATACAGATTTCTAAGCGAAATATTGGGTGGTGTTGTTAGACCTCTGCTTTATCAATTGGTATCAGAGCAGGCAAACACCTCAAACCTTATAAGTTTGTGTTTGTTCGATCCTCAAAAGTCTATTCCTATGGGAAATAATTTTGAGAGCCTTGCTCGTAGCATCTGTAACGCACACCAGAGTTCCTTAAAGGTTGTTCAGAGATTATCACACTTCATTCCTATGGAAGCACGTGATAATCCTATACCATCTAGCATGTCAGAAAATCTAGATGTGAAGAAACGATCCAAGGAAAAGAATAAAAATAATTGTCGAAGAAAACATGGTCAACGCTCAAGGGTATGGACTCTCACAAGAATTACTCTTAATCTCTTTGAGGAATGCTACCACAAAAGTTCCATTGACAAGGAGCTGTTTAGAGCGTTTGAAAGTGTTTTGCAATTCTTAGAAAAGCTTAATTCCATAGAGAATTTGAATTGTTCTGACAAGAGTTTTGTGCCTGTCAAATCATTTTCTAATGATGCACAAACTGTTCTCAACACCGATTCATGTGAAGCCGATAAAAAGGATTTGTATGAATTAGGCAGATGAACCATTTTTCAGAAAAGGTCATCTCTTTGTCATAAGAAAAAGAACCCACACGACTCTAAGTATTATCATTACGATTATACTCCTGACTCTGGGTACAAATATGAACCATAAAAATTGCATGGGAAATTCTATGCAGTTTCCAACACCTGATTTCAGGATTGGCTCTACCCCATTTGTATATAACTTCAAATGGGGCAAGTAACAGGTTGATTTTTGTTTTAATCTCTCTTTTCCTATGTTTTTGTGATAAGATCTTTTCAGTATGTACCTTTTCTATTGTTGTATGTACCTTTAAAAAATCCTACTCCTCAAATGGGTCACGATTCGTGCACGGGTCAAAGCCCATGTAGGTTATATAAAAGAAGTTCGCGGACGTCTTCATCATCTTAAACAGTCCGCGTACGTGAACCTATAGGGTTTTATTACTTTCCTCCATTAAAGCTTCTTTGGAGAAATTAAAAGGAAGGGTGTTCAAGATTCACTCCAAGTAAGTAAATTTATTTTAATCCTTTCATATTTCTAGATCTATGATGAATCCTAGAAGCATAAAAAGGAGTTCTAAAAGCTCAAAATCCTCTAGCTTGAATTCTCCTTGTGACCAAAACTCTCTTAGAATTAAGTTTGTGGATGATTCTTGTGATAGAATGTTTGATAAGATTGCTTCAAAATGTTCCATTCTAGAAAAAAATTGGATTTCTCTAGTGGGCATGAAGAGGATTTGGTATGCTTTATAAAATTCAAGCTTGGAAATATCTTTGATGGTCTTGGTCAAGGATTTGATTCTCTTACAAGGATTTTCTATGCCAACATTCATGATGTTGATTACAACAAGATGGAGTTCAAATCCATGATTGGTAGAGAAAGGTTTCTTGTTGATAGAGAATTAATTTCAAGGATTACCAAAATCCCGTTGGGGAATGTACGGCTTCCTAGACCAAGTGATGAGCGTCCATCATGTGATGATATCTCAGTTGGGCTTTGTGGCAAGAAGGTCGTTTGGAGTCAAGGAAAGTTCCCTACTAATGATCTTAGTATTCCTTTGATGGCTTTTGGAAAACTTGGTATCCCCAATCTTTGTCCCTCCACAATTGAAAATTCTTGGTGGAGTCATGAGTTTGCAGAATTGGTCTATTTCCTTGAATCGGGTATTCCAAGTCTCGATATTTGTGGTTTTATTATCTTTCAAATGATTTCGATGACTTCACCCGTCAATATGTTAGGTTACCCTTGCTTGATTAGTCAAATTTGTCGTGATCGTGGGTTCGATTCAATTGGCAACTCTCTTGGGGTTCCCGAACCGGTTCGTCCGTGTACCTTCAGGCGCATAAGGGAAAATACTTGAAAGCGACAAAGAATCGCTTCTCTTGACTTTAGTGACCCTACCACCGTGAGCCTTCTTCAAAAAATTCATAAAGGCGTGTGTAAGGTTGATTCAAGGGTAAAGTGTGTCCAAGAACAACTATCTTTGGTTGCAACGAAGTTTCCCGAGCTCAAGGAAGATTTGAACGCAATTCAAGCATCTTGGAGTATCTTCGATAAGGAAGAAGATGAGTAATTCGTGTTCTTATGTTTGCCTAGTATGTCTTCTTTTTGGTTTAGTTGGAAGAATAACTAGTGCTTTGAATAGCAATGATTGTGACTACACATAGCTATTATTTTTCATCTTCTTGTTCTTTTTTAGGTTTATTGGTTTAAATTCTAAAAATATTTGAGGATGATGTTTTTACAATATTAATCTTTATGATTGCAATTTGTTATGGGATATTGGTGTTTACGTCCGTGAACTATGTTTGTCCCATACTTTGTCAAAAGTAAAGTCGTTCTTGATCAGTATTCACGTATTGATAAAAGAATGAATGGACTTTTGACAAATACAAAAGTTAAGCCTATATTGTCAATTATTTGATGGAATATAGGTTAAAATCTTTTGTTTTCAAGGATTATGTCTATTAATATCGTTATGCAAATAGTGGTGGAAAATAGAATGAATCTGAAAAGGCGAGGGTACCCAAATATACCTCAATCTAAAACTTTTCCTACCTATAAGTCCTTTCTCCGAAAGTAATTATTTATGGACTGAGTCGAGACAATACAACTAATCGGTTCACACTTCGTGTGATCGTCTATGGATACGAGATCGAGACAATACAACAACGAAGTATGTTTACTTGATATAAAGGTTCGGACTTAACCAAACACAATAGGATTGCTTATCAAGTAAATAGGAATTAACGTTTGTGTAATTTACTTTAATTATAATAAAACAATTATAATGCAGAAAATAAAAGTAAATGACACAGCAATATTTTGTTAATGAGGAAACCGCAAATGCAGAAAAACCCCGGGACCTAGTCCAGAATTGAATACTCTCAGGATTAAGCCGCTACACAAAAATTACACTTAACTTCTATAGTTGAGACCAAGTAACTAACCTATAGTTCACCTAGTTCCGTCTGTATTCCCACGCCTCCGACTTATGAATAAGTCACGTACTTGGAACAATCCCTTTGGTTCGTATTCCAAACAGTAAAGGAACAAGAAATATGTTTGGTATCAACTCTATTCAACCAAGTGATACGAGTCGGACAAAGGCTCTTCTGTTTATCTCAATATAAACTTCTTCGTCAGGTCTAGATCTATCTTATGTTCAATCACCCAAAGGTAACCGATTAAGATTAAGCCAACAACACCTTTAATCTGAAGAACCGTGTTGATGCCGATCTACTCAATTAATCAATTCAATCTACCACAAGTATAAACCGATTATTAATTGGATCCTCTTTTAACCAAACAAGTATTGTGCACACCAAAGATTATAAAACCCAAGTCAGATCTTCAATATCTTCTTTGTCTTCAAATCTTCTTAAATCTTCAATAAAAACCTGCACACAATCACTCGAATCTCTTGTGATCAATCACGCACAGAACGAAGTCTGTTAACAATGGATTATCACAAGATCGTATTTAGAACTAACAACAATCTAAAGATCCCTGTCGAAACTCTAAACTAGTTTGAGTGAATCTTATATCATAAGAGAAGATTCTCAAGAATAAACAAACTAGATGCAATCAGATTTCAACCACCGTTAGTCAATCAAATCAATCGAAAACAAAGATAAACCGCAATTATCTAGTTTCCCACCAACTGGTCGCGCTAGAGCTTCTCAATCCCAAAGAAGACTTTAAAACGAGCGTCCGTAAGAGATTTCACCTAATTAGATTACTCTCCTCTCCGATAGGAGGCTACACCAGTAACATAGACAAAAGAGGAAGTTTGTTATTACGAAGGATTAGTTTGCTAAAAAGGCAAACTTCGTGTATTTATAAACAAGGAAGTTTGGACACCAAGGAATTTCCAAAACCGAAAATATTCTCAATATATTCATTAAAACACAAATTCGGTTTCCATAATTCCTGGAAATGCTCTATCCAAAAATAACAATCGAAATCTCTCGGAAAATCTAATTAGTAAATTCACATTACTAATTATGTAATTTTCCTACAAAGATAAATTAATAGCCTTAATTAAAAGATTCTTAAATTACTTATGTTTCGATCCTGGGATTCTCTTTCCTTAGCCGTTAAGGAATATCTTTGAACAATTATAGAAATAAACATTCACAGCACGTGTTCAAAGTTTGTCGACATCTTTACTTTGTAAGTTCTCTTTCACACTTACAACTTTGAAACCGATTTGCCACACTTCCAAACAAGTTTATAATTGGTTCATCTGACTTTCAAGAACTATGTGATTGATCAAACCAACATTCAATCACAATCATGGGTTTACGGTTCTACTAAAACAAGTTTCGGTTCTATCTCCATGTGAGTACTGCGCATAGTCACACTAGCTTCCCAAAGATTCGGTTGACTAGGTACTAGGATCGGTTCCCCACATATATATGGTATCTAACTTATATGTGTTGCACATGTCCATAGGATCGGTTCCCCTTTCTGTTATAAACCTTGTTGCACCCCATACAAGGATCGGTTCCCCTTGATGTACTGCACCCCTTACAAGGATCGGTTCCATTTCCCTTACTAGGATCGGTTCCCTTTCCCTTAAAAGGATCGTTTCCCTTTTCCTTATTAGGATCGGTTCCCTTTCCCCAAGGCATACATAATCCGATCATACCACAGGTGATTACTTAAGATTAGTTTTACTAATAGAAGTTATACCAATAAAAAATTCAGGACTTTGTGAATAGTCCTACCAAGAACACAACAAGTTGTGAGCGGTTATACTATATCACGCATATTGGTTGTTCATAAGATATGCAATGAATAATAAAACCAATAACTCCTGGAAGTTTCCTTTTCGGTTCACAAACAAGTTTATGAACTTACTTCCTTAGAACACATATAAACATTGTTCCCTAGGATGAAATCCTCACCTCATACCCATACATAATCACAATAGCATTCAAATGATTATGGCGATGTCTTATCTAAATTTTTTAATGGTTAAGCAATAAACCTCGTATTATATTCCTTAATACTATGTCTATCTAGAGTTCATATATGCTTCGCAGTTATGTTTTCAATATGCACGACTTGAAAGATACGTCAGAGAATGAAACAGTTCAAGTCAAATATCACTAACCTCAAGC